>NW_020173124.1:7299707-7373172 GCF_003031525.2 Neophocaena asiaeorientalis asiaeorientalis | reverse complement strand
TCTCCCAGCAGACCCCCCCCCCCCCCAAGAGTGCTAGGGCCACAAAGCACTACTCACTTAGTATAAGAGTTAGTTAGACACAATAATGATGATCATGATAATAATAGGAAACACTTATAGAACTTACTGCGTTCTAAGTGCTTCAAAGATATTAACTCATTTTATCCTCAGAAAACCCACAAAAAGGGCACCATTATAATCTTTATCTTAGAGATCAAGACACTGAAGAACAGAAAGGTTAAGTAATTTGTTCAAGGTTAGCAGTAGAGACAAAATGCAAATTCAGACAGTCTGAGTCTAGGCACAATGCTCTTAAGCATTATGCCATAACACCCCCACCCTCTTGCTTCCTTCCCTAAGAGGAAATGTAAGGGAAATTGCCTATACAGAACTTTGACACTGGATGGATGGGAAAAATAAGTCCTCTCTGATAATTTGTAACCACGAGCTAACCCTCACTGCAGTCTGCAGTCTAAAGTCTCACTACTCTTTTGCTCCACAAAATCTCAAGCCAAGATTTTAAAGTGGTCCTATATTAATAGTATCATACTAATACTGTCAGGCATCTGATAGAAACGAATGTACACCTTGAAACACAGGTATCAAAATACTTTCACATGTAAAATTCAAAGAAAAATGAGTAGCTCAAGATTTTAAAAATCATTTAAATATATTAAAAAACAAGGCATCATATGTAAAACAAATAAACAACAATGTATGGCAGAATCCCTCCTAAGAAGTTGCCAGGTATTAGAATTACTGCACATACAATAAATATGTTTAATATGTTTCAAGAAGTAAAAAGTTTAACAATGTAAGAAAAGATGAATTCTGAAAAAAGGAGAAAAGAGAATTTTTAAAAATGCAAAGTATGATAAAGCAAAAGAAGTCAATTAATAGGTTAAACAGTGACTTCAATATAGTTGAAATGAGAATTAGAGAACTGTAATCGAGAAATGAATATATTATGTCAGATGTAATCCTGAGACATAAAGAGGCATGGAAAATATTGCAAACAGATCTCATGTACATCTGAATTAAAGCTCTAGCAAAGACAGAAAGAGGTAGAGGATATATTGGAAGAGTGAAACTGTTAATACAAGAAAAAGAAAAGACATCAAAAGCAAACAGAAAAAAAAGATAAATTACATTCAAAGGACTGACAGACCAATAATTAAACTTTTGAAAGAAAAAGAATCCACAAGACAGTGAAATACTAACTTTAATGGGCTAAAAGAAATTAACCTAGTAACCTAGAATTTTATACCCAATAAAATTCTTCTAACAATGAGAGTGAAATAAGGTCATTTAGAGATAAAGACTGAGAGTGTTTATCACTCTCATGTCCTCATTGAATTTATTTTCAATCAAAAGTTCTGAAATGCCTAAAGAATGATGAGGTGAAAAAAAGTGGTAAATATAAACAATATTAACATTATAAAATATGATATTTATTTCTTACAGAATTAAAAACATAAGCAAAAATATATAAATTTGGAAAAGGTAAGCAGAGTTAAAATATTCTCTTCTAAGGTCTTTTTGTTTGGGTAGAGAGTAAAGGTATGTATATAATTTAAACAGTATACATGATAACATTTCTAGGGTAAGCAAGTATAACCTCCAAACCAGTAGGAAAAAAAATGAATGAGAAAAAAATAGTGAAGAATGCACAAAGAAGTCAATAAAAGAAAGAAAGAGAAACAAAGAAATGATGGGAAAATAACTATACTAAATTAAATGGCAGAAATAAACCCAAATACATCAGTAATTACAATAAACGTAAACTGGCTGTATAGTCTAGTTAAAAGATAAAAATTGTCAGATTGGATTTAAAAAAACTTAGCTATATTGTTCTCTTTTCAAAAGATACATCCATAACATAAATAAAAGTACAAAATGGAAAAAGATATTAATACAAATATCAAAATTATATTAATATAAGGAAAAAAGCATTACTAGAAATAAAGAGGATCATTGTTAAATGATAAAAAGTTTACTTCTTCAGGAAAATATAACAATAACAAAGTTGTACACAGCTAACGATCTCAAAATATATAAAGCAAAACTTGACAAGGAAAACTAAACAAACGATGTAAAATGGGAGATTTATAGTTTAGCTTAGTAACTGAAAGGTCAAGAAGACAACGTCATAAGAACATAAAAGATTTGAACAATTACCCTTATCTAATGGACATATGTATAAAATGATATCCAGAGTTGTAAAATACACATTATTTTCAAGTACTTTTCCAAAATAGAACATTTCAAAAGCTGATCACAAACTAGGCCACAAAAATAAGGCTCAGCAAGTTAAATAATTGATATTATACAAACCACATTCTTTAACAACGAGATTAAGATAGAATTTAATAACAAAAAGATAACTAGAAATAATTCAATTGTTTTGAAAATAAGCAGCATACTTCTAAATAACTCAAAATGGAAATTGGAACTAAATATTCAGAACTAAGTGACAACCTAATATGAAAACCTGTGGTATATGTGAAAATCAATAACTGAAGAGAATTTTATAACCTTAAATGCCTACTATGGAAAAGGACGAAAATTAGTGACCTGAGAATCCAATAAAACAGGCTTTATAAAAGAAACACAACAAACTTAAAAAAAAAAAAGAAAAAAACAGGAGTTGAAAAAAGCAAAGGACAAGAAATAATTAAAATAAAGACCCAGAAATTGATGAAATAGAAAATAAAGATAAAATAGAGGTGACGGGAAAGCTAAAAGTTGACTCTCTGAAAAGCGTAGAACTTCAAACCTCTGGATAGATTCAGCAAAAAGTTGTAAGGAAGAAAGGAAGAAAAAAAGGGAGGGAGGGAGGAAGCGAGGAAGAGAAGGAGGAAGGGCAGGCATGCAGAAATAGCTAGTGTCAGAAACTACATAACTACAGATGCTGCAGACATTAAAATAATAAGAGCATATTAAAACAGCTTCATGACAATACATTTGAAGACAGATGAAATGAACAAACTAGAAAAATATAGCTTACTGCCACTGATTCAAGATTAAATAGAAAATTCTGAACAAAACTACTAAAGAAACTGAATCAACAGTAAAAATCTCCTCACAAATAAAATTCCAGATTCAGCTGTACAATCTAAGGTGTTATTTAACCTCTATGATTCTTCGTTTACTTATTTATGATATCCCATATTATCTTGTATTATGCTATCTCACAAGCAATTTAATTTGAAGATTATATAAAAAAGTACATAAGGCAATCTGTGAACTCTAAGGTGTTACAAAAACTATAAATATTATTCACCCAATTTTAGATTAAAATCAGAAAGCCCATAACTTTAAAAAGACACATTCCAAAGAATCTTCCACAAAGTAAAATTTTCTCCAAAAGGCAAATCTTATTTTGCTACTGCATCCACTAAGTACCTAATGATACATTCTTTGGGAGGAAAATTGGCCACAAAATAATACAACTGCAAATTAAAAATTCTGAAAAAATTTAGAGTAACCTTTACAAATAGTCAATATTGTGTGTTAAAAACTTAATGACAAAGTTACAAAATGTAGTTTAAGTAGTAACTATTTTTTGTTTAGTGCAACAGGTTAAAGATCCAAAGAAACAAAAAATAATATTGCAGAATGGGATGAAGAAGCATAACAAGACAATGTTTCATGGGTAATGAGTTAATGCTTTCTCCTTGTGAAACATAACCTTCTATGAATGTGCACTTCATAAAATACCTATAAATCTATTCATATTCATCTTTTCATGTATGCCTTCATTCAACAAAGATGTTAGTGCCTACCAGGTATGAGGCACAAGTTTAGATGTTGAGGATACAAAGATGAAAAACAGTGAAGCTCACAACAATTTTACAGTCCAGTGAAGGAGAGAGAGATATATAAAGAGAAGTACCTGAGTATGCACAGGATACTACAGATGTTCACAGAGGAGGTACACCTAATGCAAAATGAAAAGATCGGAGAATGTCCGCAGAAGGGATGACTTCTAAGCTGTGTATGAGAGAAGAAATTAGAGTTAGCTAGGGGGAGACGGCTGGCCATTCCAGGAGGAGGGAACTCAGGCCACTGCTGTCACAGCTCCTCATGCCCCCTCTTACAACCTCATCATGCATTAATATGTTACATTACACTGGTCAAGCATGGCACCTGTCACAAAAATTATTTCATAAAGAAAAGGATTTTAAATTTACTATTGGATAATGCTAAAAATGAGCTTTAATAATGTGAGTTATATAATGTGTTTAAATTATTCTCCTAACTCTGGCAAGATACCTTAAATTTATTTTGAAATCAAACTTTAGACATCCATGTTTGACTAAAATACAGTGAAATTAAAAAAAAAAAAAGCATGCCCATGTTGTTTCAGTCTTCCATATAGTGACATAGCTAGAAATTATAAGAAGCCAAGGGATATATGACGGGATGGGAAAGTCAGGGGAAAGTCGGGCGTATCTCTGGTCCAGAACAAAGAAAGGGCACGTCACTGAATTCTGAGGCTACCTTTCCAAACTATTCCATGTACTAACTTGCCACCTTAGGATGCAGCATGTATCAGAACGTCAACAGGTTGTGTGTTTTCCTGAAAAGGTTCCCTGAACTAAGGCCACTATCCTGGGCTCTTCTTCTAGGACTGATTGGCTTTGGGGATTGTTTCTTATACCACTACTTCTATCCTAACTTTTCTATGACTCCAGTAACATTTACCCATGAACCACTAAATTAAATATTAAAGTATTTTCAAGGCCATAATGTTTTCAATTACATTAATTTTGATCTCTGTAAGAAATGCACTCTACCATTAGGAATAGCTGTTACTCTGAAGAGGAAAAAAGTCACTGATGGAAAGCAAAATAATAGAAAGATCAAGTAGTAAGTAGCAACACAGCTGGGGCTGTGTTTGGCTTTGGTACAGTAAAGAAAAAGTTGATAATGTACATTTTATTTTCTTCATGCTGCTTACATGGATACATGAGGAATTTATTCTAAGGCAACAGTCTGATTTCTCACAGAATGCTTTATTTTCTTACAGGAACTTATATTCTGATTAAATTTTTCCCATCTATCTTCTCTTGGTGAGTAGGAATGTTCTAGTCTTATACAACATAATAAATCATGCTTTCCATAGTTTCTTTTGTCTGAATTTAAAATTTCTTTGATTTGCCAATGAACAGACTGTGAGCTCCTAGTAGGGCCAATGTTCTGTTCTTATAAGTCTTCTGCTTTGTAAATGCCTACTACAAACAATCCAGGTTTATATATTCAGCTAGCTGAATAAAACAAGCGATTCTGATCACTCACATAAATGTTACATCAAAGTCAAAATACTCAGCTGAGAAATATTACAGAAAAACTACAGGTACTGATACTAAATTGAAAGAACTCAGCATTTGGAGTTAGACGGATCTGGCTAGAATCTTATTGTCACTACTATGTCATAGCTGTGTAACAGACAAGCTACTTCATTTCTTCTAGCCTTTTGCTTTCTTCTCTTGAAATAAACAGAATAACATACACTCTTCGGAGGATTAAATGAGGTAACAAATGTACAGCAACTAGCAAAAAATAGTGGACATTACCATTTTCAACTCTGCTTTTTATCAAAGTAGATGGGGAGGTCTTTCTTAGGTCAGTGACTTTGAGATTTGGCTGAAGTAGATGAAAGCAATATCCTGTTTAACTTCATGCCCAGATCAACCTTGTTCCTACAATATTTTTGAGGCAGAAGAAAGGAGGATGGGATGGATTAGAACAGCAAACTTGAAAACAAGACTAGATACATGACTTTTAAACATTTTCCTTCTAATTTAATTCAGGCCCACCTGGATCACTTTAAATTGGAGGATTCTGTGAATGGTTAACATAGGCTAAGTGAAACAACAAAGAGCTTGATTTGCATTTATGGGTATGTATTATGTATGTATATAGAGAGTGTTCAACGTATTTGTGTATGCATATACACGCATGTGTGAGTACACATACATACCTTACACAAACACACATAAGACAAATCTACACATGGGAAAATCAGGACCAAAAAAGAAAAACAAAGAGAAATGTAATGAGTTGTAGTTTAAAACTTAACATCTATTTTTACTGAAAGAACACAATTTTTAAAAAGTTTAGTATTCAGTTTATATTATAGCTGAGGCTAGTAGTCAGTATAGTGAAATAAAATGAGGTTAAAAAAACAAACCCAACACTCTCCTAAGCTAGCTAGCAAACATAAAGATGGTAAAGTAGTACTGAAGTTCCTTTACTTAAATTTATTTTAGGTTCTGAAAGGATGTGCATTTAATTTCATTTATTTATATGTTTAAGGTGACAGCATACAAGCATCAGTTATATTGTAGCTTTATCTCTGTTTTAATTTTAAAACTTTGTTGATTTTTCTTTGAACCATGTCTAGCCTTCTTTTCTGCTTTTGCACTTATTGGACAGGATGGAGCTACTAACATTTATAAAATACCTCAAAAGTAATGTCAAAGATATCGTGGATGAATAACCGACAGGTGAACTATAAAGGGAAATTAATGACTGTTACTGGTGCAGTGGAACATAGATTTGATCTTATTTGTGAACATTCTTAAGTGAGGAATATGCAAGATTTTACCTTCCAAAGATGCTAATCAATAAATCAATCCTTTCCCACATTCTCTTCTTACAATGTGACTGACACTCCTCCCACTGAGAGGTAGGTGGTATTTTCCCTTCCCTTCAACATGAGCCCATGACTGTTCTAACAAGTAGAATATGGTAAAGATGATTAGGTCACCTGAGGTTAGATCATAAAAAGTATATAAAACTTCCACCTAATTTTCTTCTTCTTGAGACACTTGCTTTTGGGTCCTGGTCCCCATGCTATGAGGAAACTCAAACTAGCCCATGAGGAGACCATACAAAGTAGTCCTTTTAGAGAAAAATTAATTCCCCAAGCCAACATCCGAAATTAATTGCTAAAAAGTTGAATGAACAATGACGCAGATGACTTTAGCTCTCACAGACTTCCAATCCTCAAGCTGGACCCCAAACATCATGGAATTGAGACAAACCATCCCCACTATGCCCTGTCTGAAATCCTGACCCAGAATCTGTGAGTATAATAAATGTATGTTCTATCCCATTAGTTTTGGGTAATTTGTTATGCACCATTAGATAACTGGAATAAGGTACTTCCATACATGCAAGTTTGAGACTCTGGCATTTGAGGCCTATGTACAGAGGTTTGTACTTGTATGAAAATCTGAGTATATCTCTAATGATGGAGATGGGGAAGATGGGGGGGTTAACATCTGATCTAATTTTCCCAGTCAATATATGGCTCTTGCTTTCTCTTGCATTAGGGACATTCTATTCTATTCTCTCAGCCTGAACATTCATCCTCCCCTGTGACCCAACACTCACTCTGATCTTCATCTCCTCAAAGGTCTTAGGTCTTACATGAAATGTCACATTCTCCCAGAAGACTCATCTGACTGCTAAGGAATGGATTTAGGTGCCCCTTCTATTAGATTACAGTGAATTTATCACACTATGTTCCAGTTATTTATCCCTCCATCCTACTAGCCTGTAAACTCCTTGAGGGTATGAACTTTCTTATTTACTACTGCATACCCAGCATCAAGTAGTGATGGATGATCAATAAAAATCATCTTGATAAATGAGTATATGAATGAACGAATGCTTCTCTCTACCTCTACCCTGCTATAAAGGACTGAAAGGCGAGACCCTGGAAAGCTGGAGAAAGTAGATATTCAGAAACTGCAGGTTAGACGGGAATGAACAAAGACACAATGAAGTTAGCAGCTAAAGTCATAGGGTCTGATGAACTTCAGAGACAAAACAGTCTCCATTCTGGTTTCAGAAAATTCTGCAAATCAGACTCGGTTCTTCCTCAGTTTGTCTTACCTTTCTCTCCTGACACACACTTTCATTTCCTCATGTTACCTTGGTTTGTAGACCCTCATGATAACCTCCAGAAATTCAAAATCTCCTAATTTATCCAGGTCTGCCATTAAAAATGTCCCATACTTAGGATCATACACCTGGCAGTTTTCAAGACAGTACTGATTTCATACATTTTTTTCTTTTCATTAATCTAAACATTAATCTACATGAAATAATATCATTATAAAAACTACCATATAAACGCATTCATGAATTGATAAAAGTGTAAGATGGATCCCAATTTTCTGGAGAGAAAAAAAGGACATCTGACTGAAGATTCCAAAATTATGCTCCAATTCTTGGAAGCTTTTGCTTCCATTCCTTAGTACTGATTTAAACTAAGTATCAATTTAATTATAACAATTAACTCTAGAGTATGAATCACTTTATCCCTCCCCAGGGATTATCAATGGGAGATGAGGGACTTGTTTCCTTAAACAAATTACCCAGTAAAGAGTTACTTTTGAGTTAGGAATATCTTTCAGCATTCATTGTCTACTGCAGGTAGTGTATACAAAAAGTCTCTCAAGGAGTACAAGTCTATGCTTTTTGCAGACTTGTATATTTATCCCTCTTCCTCGTTGTCACCTACTAGATAACTTCCTCTTCAAAAACTTCTTTCATTTTTTATGCCCTTGCACCTGGCTCATAGGCTTTTATTTTTACCCCAAAGTTGCAATCAACCAGAGTAACCACAATATGCTACATTAATAACCCCATACTTGTCTTCCATTTCTTGATTTTTCTTAGTGATTCAATCTACCATTTTTTTCCATGGACATGTCCCAGATGTCATTACTGCTCTACCCTCAAAATAATAAATTTAGACATCCTACTCTCTGACCATGACCTCCCAACATCCCAGCATTCTCTTCTAATTACAATCCAATATATATATATTCTCAAGGCAAGTCATCTCCAAAGTAGGAAGTGTAAGACAATTGTAAGACAAGTGTCTTACAATACACTTGTAAGACAAGTGTAAGACAATCCTGTAGAGTACAAGACGAAAGTCTTAGAACTTTTAAATCTTTCATTATTTATATTTTATATTTTTATAGTTTATATTTTTGTAGAACATATAAAGTAGGTTGCAGGTTATACAAAGTAGATTTTATTATACTTATGTAATTTAATATATTTTTAATAAGCTTTATATAAAGTATATGAGCATACAGGTAAATACATATAATTTATAAATACATATATACATCGATGGTATTTGTTAAAAAATTGAAGACCATTTCATTGGCTACTTTCTACCTTTTGTTCTTTCTCTTTACTGCCTTCCCTACTCTGTTTTTATTGCATTGTACATCACGTAAGCCACTCCCCTGTCAATATATTCAATTCCCCTGCCTCTCTGTCCTTCCATTGTATCTGGGTTCCTGAGTGCTTCAACAGAAAAATTACAGAATATAAAACTCTACAGATAGTGGCCACCATAAATCCTTGGTAAGCACCCTCAATTTGGGCCTCAATGATGCCTGGTAATCCTATTAGCTTTTCCTCTTTAGCTCTCTCAACCTCTCCCTAGTGATTGTTTCAAACATTCATCACTTCTCTAAAAACTCTGTGCTTACCAGCTCTTCCCTCACTCCCAGCAGAGCATATAAAGTGCTGGCTAATAGGAAAAAAAAAAATCACTGCCCTTAGATGAGATGAGAACTCAGTTCCCTCAATTTTCTACCACCAATGCTACAAACTACTATTCATAGATTTCCAACATTTCTTCTTCCCTCCTCTTAGTATGGAAAGGTATTTCTTTTCGTGCTCTGGCTTTTTAGTCTCAATCCTCTTACCTGTTTATCATTTCTGTTGCTAATTTGTTCAGTCCCTCTATTACCCTTAGCAGTTAAACATGCTTAAGTCTCTCCAATTATTAAAAGAGCTCTCCTCCAGTCTCAGGTTCTTTCCAGGTAGTACCCTTTTTTCCTCCTTCTTTTCTCCTTCTCCGTCTTTTTTCACAGACACTGTGAAAATTAAAAACCTCTGCCTTAAATGTTGTCCATAGGGCTCTGCCACAGGCCCTCTTTCCTTCTTACAGTATGCATATACAAACTCACCTAGTCTTGTGGCTTAAGTATGATCTAAATGCTGATAAATCCCAAATCTGTATCTTCAGCTCAGATCTCTCTTCGGATTTCTAGACATATCTATGTATTCAAATCTTTCATTCAGACAGAAACACTCTGATGGTTTATATGTCTCGAACTCAAAATATCTCAAACTGAATTAATCACTCCCCATCCCCCAAATAACTCACTTATTACTGTTTTTCCAATGAACTACTAAATTCCAACAACTATAACTCTTAAATATCTCTCCAATCTATTACTTTCTATCCCTATTCTTCCTACAGGTCACCATCATTGCTTAACTGGACTGATACTGGAGATTCTTAACTGGCCTCGCACCTACAATCTTGCTCTCCTTCAATCCATACTCTTCACTGCAACCAGAATGACTTTTCTAAAATGCAAACTTTATTACATTACTCTACTCACATTGCTCAAACTTTATCATGCTTTAAACCTTCCAGTGGCTTCTCCTCGCCTTCAGAATAATTTTAAAATACCTTAACACAACTTATAAAGTCCTTCATGAATGTGCCCCTGCCTGCCCTCCCCCTACATTCAAAGCTCAAATACCGAATTTCCAGTTCTTTGAAGGGTCATCCTTCTCTCTCCTCTAGGCATTGGAACAAGATTATTCCTACCTGAAATAATTTTTCCATGTCTTTACTGGTCTAGGTAACTACTTATTTTTCAGGTCTCAATTTAAATGCCACAGCTTCCAGGGAGGCCTTTCCTATGTCCAGTCTGTGGTATAGGCCAGTGGCAGAGCTGGTGCTCAACCAACAGTCAAATGTACCTCCTCTGCATTTGCTAGCATGCCTTCCAGTAAGGTTGGGGGAATGAGGCTGATTTCTGGCCAGTAAGATGAGAGGAAATAGAAGTAAACAACTTACAGGACTGTCCTTAAAAATGTCCAATTCTCTACTTCCTACTTCCTCTGTCATGACAACTGAAGAAGCCACCTGAAGAAGCAAGATGGAGGAGAAATGCCTGATATAAACTGGATCTTACTTGTGTGAAAAGCAAATTCCTTGTGTAATAAATTACTGAGATATCTGGGTTAATTTGCTACCAAGATTAACCTAGCCTACACTTACTAATAACAATACAGGGCTTCTGCTATATACTCCCACAGGACTCCTTTACTACCTAACATAGTTTGTTATTGCTTACCTGTCTGTCTGCCCAGATAAGACTCTTAGCATTTTAAGGAAAAGTTTTGTGCTTCTCCTGTTCCCTGCCTTATGTCTAGAATGTAGCATAGTGCTTGAAACTTACAAGGCATTAAGAAAATATTTTGGTACATGAATGAATGGATCAATATAACCTACTTTGTTTAGTAGAATACTGTAGTACCACCAGTTTGAATTTGTAAGTAATACTATATACCAGATATTTTATCTGCCAGTATTTTTTCTATATCTTTTATTTTTTGTCAAAAGCAGCTATATATATTTTGTATCCTGTTTTAATTTTTTTCACTAAACTAAACCCTAAAAAAAAAAGAAAAAACTTAATTGATACATACTATCAATGTTTTTTCAATTCAAGGCATCTAGAAAGGCATACCATAAATGTATAAGAATTTTTTTTTTTGCGGTACTCGGGCCTCTCACTGTTGTGGCCTCTCCCGTTGCGGAGCACAGGCTCCGGACGCGCAGGCTCAGCGGCCATGGCTCACGTGCCCAGCCGCTCCGCGGCATGTGGGAACTTCCCGGACCGGGGCACGAACCCGTGTCCCCTGCATCGGCAGGCGGACTCTCAACCACTGCGCCACCAGGGAAGCCCTCGATTAAGTTTTTAATGCGGAAAAATTGAAGCTATCAATTCCAAAACAAAGGGTACTACCAGAGACTGCATAAATAAGACATCTAAAAAAAAAACAAAATATAAACCCAATTATACTACAATTAAGAGGAACATAACAGAAATGGAGACATAGCATTGACTCTGATGATTCTCTTGTTCCTCCTCCACTCCACCATAATTCTCCAAAGATAAATGAAATTTTGATTCTAAGGACAATAGGAGCCAAGGAAAGCACAATGCCTGGCATCAGCAGATCCAAGTTTAAGTTCTGGCCACTTCATTTAGTAGTTGTATGGCCTTATGCATAATCTCTCTGTATTTATATTAGTTTTGAGAGAGGTGTGTCTCTTTCTACAGCAGAGTTTCTCAGCCTAACACTACTGATATTTTTGGACTGGATAACTCTTTGTTGTTGGGGGCTGTCTTGTGCACTGTAAGATGTTTACCGCAGCATATCTGACCTCTACCCACTAGATGCCAGTAGTAATATCTTGCTACTCTCAGGTGAGGACAACCAAAAATATCTCCAAACATTGTGCAATGTGCAATGAGGAGTTGAGAACCACTGCTTTAAGATAAAGAAGAACAATACTTTATAGTTCTATAGATTTTTCAGTAATTTATCCCCCATTTTTTCCAGAACGTCTAACAAATTACCAGGTTAAATGTTCATAGTCTGTCTGCATCATTTTCCTTTTCCTTCTCTGTTCTCTTGTAATTAGCTCTTAAATAGTCAAAAGCATATCAAAGAAAGAAAGAAAAGGAAAAGTGTAAATGTTAAACTGATTATACAATTTGTCCTGGGGTAATTAAAATTTGATAATATTGCTCTTTTAACTCTTAACAATATTTCAATGACTTTCTATATTCTCTTTTAAGAAGAAAAGGGTACTTCAATTTCCCTTCTTCCACACTTGGTGGCTTTATAGCTCAGGGATCCCAATTAACATTTAACACTTGCAAACACTGAAAAACTGCTTCTTCACTCTGAAATTTTTTTTTTTTCCAACTCTGTTGAAGGTAGCAAGAATACTTCAAAAATAATCTAACTCAAATTAATGGAATTAATTTAAAAATGAGTATTATGCATGGGGACATATATTGCTTATAATAAGTAATTTGTATTTATACTATTCTACACACTCTCAAAACACTTTATAAATGTTAAATCTAATTATTAAATGTTCCCACCTTTCATAAGAAAGGAATAAATTTTAAGCACCTGAAAATAAAGTCTTCAAATAAAGGTATTTCCTTAAAATACACCCTATATTACTAAAGCACTTTAATACTAAATAAATCAAGTGTACTTTTTACTTAAATACAGATTGTATATGTATTAAAGGGATTAAATAATGCAACCAATAATATAAAATGACAGGCGGCCAGCTATAAATCATTTCCTAGCAATTACATTTAATTTTGTATTCCCTTCAAGATCTAATGTAAAAATAACATAAGGAAGTAGTTTTAATTTCTAAAGCAATAGAATATGGGGAAATTTGTTCAGTCTCAAATACTTCTTTAAATAATGTTATCTTAATATTCACTGTGTTCTTTCAAGATTTTGAAAATGAACATTTCTATGACAAACAACATTTTCCCACCTGTCAAAAAGAGTTGCTGAATCTGGATTTCTTAATTGTGATCCAACATTTTCAAGTGATTAGGCATATGCTGAGAGTAATGTTAACCTTTTAACTATATTTAGTGAAGAAAGAGTATAACTTGTGGTAATTTTATTTTTCATTTATTATTTATACCCTGCTAGCTTCCAGTAATGTTTTAAGATGATTCACCTGGTCTTTTACACTGGCATTACAAGGCAGCATCCAATGGTAGAAAAAGCACTGGCTTTGGAAATAGACACACTTAGGTTTCAAGCCTTTCACTGGCACAGTACCCATGGAATTTTGGTCAAGTCACTTATCTTACTCTCTGAATAGCTGATTCTATACCTATTAGCTCTGATACTTGTATGTACCTGGCTGTGGCTGCCATTCTATAAGTTACAATACATTTCTTCCTCTTCAAAAATGGTTAGACTTTTAGAGAATTAAGCATATTATTTTTTACAATATTCTCTTCTAGATGAAAAAAGATAAGGCTTTGGTACCGTGCCGGATAGAAAAAAATCAGTATCTCAAAATATCAATGCAGATGCCATTCTGGATTCATTCTTTTTTTTGAACTACTTTATATGTACTCATACCACTAAACTTAGCTGAACACTACTTAATGGGTACATATGAAAATGACAATAGAAATCAATATTTCAAGACAGATAAAATTTAAGTGGGATTGTGAAAATATTTTAATGTCCCTGAGTAAACCTTCAGTTTAGAGCAATGGGCTTCAAATACAGGGCTCTGTACTTAATTTTCCTTCTAAGATCTATAGGAGATACTAGATTATACTAATCCTTAGAATGCCAATGCACTTCTTTGATCAAACTTTGTCTGCAACTTATTAAAATTTTAATTACTCTTTGGAGCAGCTGGTCTCTGTTTTAATAAAAAATAGACTGCGAGGTCCCACCTCCAGAGTTTCTGATTCAATAGCTCTTGGCTAGGTCTTTGGAATTTGCTTTTCTATCAAAGTTCCAGGTGATGCTGATGCTGCTAGCCAGGTTATTTTAGCAGGCTATGAGAACCACTGGTCCAAATATCTCTAAATCTATATTATTCCTAGTTTTCTGTAATCTG
Organism: Neophocaena asiaeorientalis asiaeorientalis; assembly: GCF_003031525.2. Taxonomy (NCBI): domain Eukaryota; kingdom Metazoa; phylum Chordata; class Mammalia; order Artiodactyla; family Phocoenidae; genus Neophocaena; species Neophocaena asiaeorientalis. The sequence goes on along the minus strand of NW_020173124.1, from coordinate 7,358,633 downwards.
AATAATCTGTTATATTTTCTAGACACAATTCATTCATTTATTCCTACAGCTATTTCTTGGCTAGGCTGTTTAAGGTTCTGGTAAACAAGATAGACAAGGTTCCTGCTCTCATGGAGCTTACATTCTATTAGTTAGGGGGACAATAAATACATAAACAAACAGAAAAATACAGGATAGTAGTAAATGCCATAAACAGAATTAAAACAAGGTAATGTGATTTAAGTGATTTCTTTAGATTTGGTGGTGGTTGGAGAAGACTTTTCTAAGGAGTTAACATTTAAGCTGAGATCTGACTAACAAGAGCCACCTATAGAAAGACTGAGAGAAGAACATTCTAGGTAGAGGGAACAACTTGTGTAAATGTCCTAAAGGAGAAACAAGTTTGGTGCGTCAAGAAATAGGTTAATTTGGATTGCAAATGAGGGTAGATAGATACTCAGGGGCCAAGTCAATCACATAGTATCATCTGGGATGGGGTAAATAGTTTGGAGAGTTTTCTGTAAGTGAAGACCTCCAATACACCATACTGAAAAATTCTGCCATTGGAGTACAAATAATGAATACTGTAATTAATCTGATGGCATTGTATTTGTAAGAAAAGGTCTCACTGCCTCACTATATAATAATAGAATATACCACTAATTGGTCAAAGGATAGTAGGCATGGTCTAAAAAATTTAGGGCTAAAAACAAAAGTCAGAGGCTCAGAAGGCTCTGTTACCTATTAGCCATGTGATCAAGGACATGGTAAAATCTTCAGTTCTCTGGATCTCAATTTCCTCATCTATAAAAGGGAATAGAGTAAGTATCTCCAAAACTGTTATGAAGATTAAACAAGATAATTAATATATAATACCCAGTAATTACCCATTATTTTGTGGGTACTTAATAAAATGTTATTCTAGATCAGTCTCTTCTGCTCTTCCAGATAAACTCATCAGCTCAAAGCAATGAAAGAAGAATTGAAACATGCTAAGTTTTCAAGAAAACTCTTTCTTTTGTATCTGAATTTCCATAGCTTCAATTTCCTAATAATCCCATATCATTTAGTGTCTGTATCTGAATGTTCAAATGTTACAAAATAATAAACCTAAGAATAGCATGTATTTTAAATCAACGTACAAAAACCTATACACCAAATAAATGTTGCTCTATTCAAAGTACAGGATTACAGGGACTTCCCTCACAGTCCAGTGGTTAAAACTCCATGCTCCCACTGCAGGGGGCATGGTTTTGATCCCTAGATCCCTAGTCGGGGAACTAAGATCCCACATGCCACACGGTGTGGCCAAAAAACCCCGAAAAACAAAGTATAGGATTACAGGTCTACATTGTTCCAAATAGCTTTGAACCTTCTCTTCTAGAACTACTGTAAGAATCTATTTAAAAGCCTAACAGAATTCTACTGATTTTAAACTTTCACTTGTTTTTGACCAAGAAACAAAGCACAAAAACAAAACTTTGCTTATTAGACATTACTCAGACAGACAGTTGCTTGTTAATTCAAACTTAGCCCTCAAAAAATGACTGATAATACAGATAACATTCAAAATGATGTCATACTGTTTAGACAACCTAAGGAGTTCCAAAAGTATTTAAGCAAAGCAACAGCACTGAAATAAGTACATAGCCTCTCATATGATTACTTTCTAAGAAAAGATACTTGTTTGCATGGATAGTTTCTAGGATATTTGCTTAAAAGCACTGTACCAATATGTACATTATGTGTATACATACAGGACAGAGTGAAATTGGGAAACCATTTATAGGAAAAGGTACTAATGGGTGTATTCCTTCGCAAACTGACTTGTCATATAAACTAATAATCTGCAAGAAACTAAAAGGTCATGATGGACAAGAAGACATGCTTCTAGCTTTTCTAACTTCTTGGTAGTAGTGCTCTAATATTCTTTCTTCCTGGTGTCAGTTACTTAATAGCTCACCTATCATGTAGTTTTGAATAAAAACTTTTTTATGAAAGGAAAATTGAAAGACAAAGAGGAGTTAAGTGGATAGTTCAAAATTAAAGACAAAGGTAAAGTGGTACATAAGAAAGAAGGGAAAATAGTTGCATTACTTCCAAATAAACATGAGAATTACAGACGGTATAAATGGAAAAGGATTAGGCAGGGCAGTTTCTAGAGTCTAAAGATGAAAAGAATGATAGGGAAGCCAGAAGCAAAAAGAACTCCATCTCCACCCTGCATCCTGTTGGTTAAAGGAGCCTTTAGCAATGGTCTGGGCCTGTTGGAATGGCTACTCTTGTTGCATGATGGGATAAGTGAGACTCAGAAGTCACATGAAGGCTGCAGTAGGGGTGTGTTTATGTTTGAGGGCTGGCCAAGATGGAGTAAAGGAGATAGGTACAATTTAAAAATATTTTCTATAGAAACACTGCTAATATTATGCCTTAAATACACTATGGATTGATTAAAGGGACATAATACCACCAAGCATAACCACCAGGTAAAACAGCATTTCTATGATAAAGCAATTCTGAGTGAAAAAACTGATATACAAATTACAGACTGCCTGTATTACTCTCTCCAGGATGATGAGGCCTATCACAGTTAACAGTTACTAAGTATGTGACCCCAGGGTCACATGACTAAAACTACTAACAGACACAATACCTCTCACTCAAAACCACTGGGGCTAGCAGAATTTCAGCACTGATATATATGTATTTTGCTTTTAATTTTAGAAAGGTAATATAGTGCATATAGCATATATGATGTGATATCCCCAGAGGTGACTGGGGCAGCACCTGAGAATCAAACACATAAATATTTCTGCAGTAAAATATAGTAGTATTCACACATGGGAAACATAAAGCCTACAAATAGCCTCACATAAACTCAGTTCTGGATTTGCGACCAGCTGAGTTAAGTTCAAGTCAGATTTTGCTGCCTTAATTAAATACACCTTTACTTAATTTTTTATTTAAAAAGTGTGAGTTCCCTCCCTCCCCCCTCTGAACTTTTTAAAGTTCAGAATTATAGATAAGGGACTATGGACACGTACCAGTATCTGCAAATGTTACTCTCTCAACATGATCCATGGTCACCTTTAAAAAAGAAAATTTGGGGGGCTTCCTAACTAGCTAAAGACTATGTGACAATAGCCAAAAAGCTTTTAAAAGCCCTGGATATCAGAAATTGTTCTGGTGCCCAAGGAATCTTGCAAAGGTTTCAAAGGCTGCGGTAATAACAACAGTTTCTCTTGGACTGGATGTTAGAAAATGCCATTATTCAAAATATGAGATTTAGATTAGCTTCTCTGCCACAATCAACAATAATTACTATAATAATTATAACAGTGATGTGGGAAGCATTGCTTTACACTGGCTGCCAAGAAAACCAGCCATTCCTTGTTTCCTCACACTCAAGCAGAAATGCCCTGAACCTGGACAGTGTTTCTCAACCCTGCCCTTGTTTCAGTGGTCAGGACCTGCTGTGTTGGCTACTCAGACCAAATACATTTTTGTGACACAGAGGATCCATCCCTGGGTCAATATGCCTAGTGTTTCCTTCTCCCTCCTTCCTACAACTTCCCTTTTCTGCCAGCTTCTTAGTAGCTGGAACCTACTCACTTCTGCTTTCAGGGGCTTCCCTGACTTAAAATTAGACTCCACCTTCTATTATTTGAGAATTTATATTCTCTCCAAGGTAGCTAATTTTCTGCTTAAAGCTCTGTGTTTGCAGAGACCCTCATTATCTGTCACCTCTTATCAGCCTAAATCAGCTTTGGTCCCAGGCTTCTCTTGGCCTGCCACATCCTGTGCCATTGGTAGGAAAAGAAATGCTGTTACTCTTCTGAAAGTATTGGTTTACAGTTATAAAATATGTACTCCTTCTATGTTTTCTCTTCTTCAAAGATCTCCCCATCAACTTCCAGAATCTAATACAATGGAAGCCATTAGCCAAATATTTCGAAAAAAGACAAAAACGTTGTATTAGAAAAATAAGAAGAAATTTAAAGACAATCAAAAATGTTTAATACAACTCTTTAAAAACCCACTGTCATTAACAGTGTCAATTCTCAACCAAATAAATAAGGAAAAATGATGGCAACAAGAAAATGCTATTAGTTGGAGATGGAGGAGAGGGGAGTGGATTGTTTGAGAATGAGAGAAAAAGGCCTCAGGGGGTAAAAAAATCAGCCACCATTAAATGGCAAAAATATTCTATAAATAGTAACAAGATAACCTCTATTTACATAATGGCTTTCTTCCAAAGAATTCATGGTGATGTATTTTTTTTTAAATGAAGACAATTTTTTCTTAAAGAAGATGAGCCAATATAGGGTAAGCTTGAATCACTCTTAAAAGTATATATTTGCACAGTGAAGGTTAATCGCTTGGTTCTAAAAAACAAAACAAAAAACACAGACTATTAAAGACATTGTTTTTTAATCTGAGACAAAGACTTTAACAGGCCCAAGTTTCCACTGAAAGATCAATTTAACATGATGACAAATTTATACATACTGAAATAATGAATTGGAAATCAACAAACATTATACTGAAATATTTAAATATTTTAAAAAGTTATATTTTAAGAGGTAGAAAATAAGGGAAAATATTAACTAAGATCTGTCAAAATTGTTTTATTTATTCAATGGCTACTATAATATAGTATCTTTTGTTTTATATGTCCTTATTTTGGGAATATTTTAAATTCTAGTTGGGTGAATTTTATAATCCCAAAATAAAGATGAAGCTTCAGTTAGGCATGTCACAGGGAGTTGGTGGCATCTTATATGAGAAGAGAAGCATGGAAAAGGTTAGGTAGTTAAGTGATTTGCCCAATATTAATGGCAAAACGAGTCAGAGATCTTGTTATTTGACTTCAAGTCCAATGCTTTTAAGTACTACATAAATCTGTATTCTAGGGGCTTCCCTGGTGGCGCAGTGGTTGAGAGTCTGCCTGCCAATGCAGGGGACACGGGTTTGATCCCTGGTCTGGGAAGATCCCACATGCCGTGGAGCAACTGGGTCCGTGAGCCACAACTACTGAGCCTGCGCATCTGGAGCCTGTGCTCCACTACAAGAGAGGCTGTGACAGTGAGAGGCCCGTGCACCGCAATGAAGAGCAGTCCCCGCTCGCCGCAACTAGAGAAAGCCCTCACACAGAAACAAAGACCCAACATAGCCAAATAAATAAATTAATTAAAAAAAAATCTGTATTCTATAAAATGAAACTAAGTATTAAATTGCAAGCAGGCAAAAAAAGACTTTATATAGTATTTCTAAGCAAGGTTTTCAATTTTTTTGTGCAATCTTTATCTAGCAGAAAAAAGTTTCTTGATAGCGAAAATGTAAAGGATTAAAAAATATTTTTTATAAATGATATAAACAATGGATAAAAAGAGAAATATTTCAATAAGGGCATGGTGGAATACAGGGCCTTGATTGGGATGCTCTATATCTAATTTTTGGGTGAAATACGTTAAGTGAATATTATAAAGTGAAAAATATACAAAATATACTTGGGGGGAAGCATGTATGATATCTTTTCATCTTCTCACTTAAAAAATTTTTAACAAAGTATGTTTAGTGACAATCAAGCAGAAGTTGATTTAAAATCGTAAATAATACTAATATGCAATCAATCCTTTTACAAAAATATTTTCCACTTGAGAGTATTTCCTAATGTTTCAAAAGTCATAATCTCTTTCATAATCAAAATCAACCAACCAAAAAGTGGCTTTGTGAATATGGTTATATCTTGATTTTTGAAACAAAATTCCTTAACATATTACAGAGCAGATATACTGGATGGTTAGTAACAGCAAAGGGGCAACACAAATTTTATACATTTGACTTTTAATTTCACTTGTGGTGGAAATCAGCAAATATGAGCGATAACAGAGTTCAGATTCTGGGACTGAACAGACTTGGATTTGAACCTCCACTCTCTCACATAGCGCCTGAATAACTACGGCCACTGACTTCTTTGTGCCCATTTCTTCATAAATTTGTTGTGAGAATCATAGGAAATCATGCTTAAATGGCCAAGAAGAACATTGGTTACAATTATTAACAAGATTTTTATAGGGGATAACCTACTCATTTTGTTGGAAACATGCCAAATGGTCTTGAAATTATGCCGAGGCTACCAGCAAAAAGGTAAGATTACCTTATTCCTTTTTGGGTTGCAAATGCACAAGATGGTTCTGTAATAAAAACCTACTTCCCCTGAAATCACATGCAGATTAAGGAATGCAAGTATAACAATTGTATAAGTATGAGGTTAATGTTTAATCCTTCAACTGGACAGAAAACTCCGTAAGGTTTCGGACCATGTTTGTTTCTTTTACCACTTACCCTAATACCTAGCACAGCTCTGGTGCATGGTGGTGACTCAGTAAATATCTGTTGAATGAATAAGTAAATGAATGAGCTAATGTCAAACAGAGAAGATATAGAAAGGTCAAAAGATGAATAATGGGAAATATGACCGTCTGAGATGAAGAACAATCAACAATGAGATGCTGGTGGTCCTGGGAAAATGGCAAAGACCTGGGGAGTTTAGAGAACCTGTGAGAGTCTAAAGGAACAAGGAGACTTGAAAGAAGCTTGACAGGGAGATGGATATGTGCTCTAGGAAAGGGAAGATACCACAGAAAACACTGAATGAGTGACAAGAATCAGAAAATTCAGGTTTCATAATGAGAGATCCTGTCATATAAACATTCCAGTGGTTCTGGAGAGAGCAGTTTCAGCCTAAAACTATAGAGGTGTAGGACTAGAGAAAGGAAATTATATTTTCACAAAGTCTAAAGGATCCATGAAAAATGCCTCTGGTTTTGCACAAGAAGGGCAAAATATTTCCTTAAAGAGGAAAGAAGCATGGAAGGACACAGCAACCAAAAAGAATGAGGCTACAGAACAAAAGCAGAAAGATTCAGAAGAATCTAAAAATTATTTACATAGTATCACACTAATGAATAAAAGGAAATGAGTATACTGGCCATGAGGAAGATTAAATGATTTACCTCCTAAATTAATGTAATCACCTTCAAAATGAGCAGTTACTGATATTTTGTATGGTTTGTGTGCTAAGATACCTGAAATTCCCCCACAAAAGCATGAGTGACAGTGCAGTAGGCACTATGTGGAAGAAACAGAAGGATTTAAAGCTATGATTCTGGGGTGGACCCAGAGAGGGGTGCATCAGGTCATCTGAGCATGCACGAAACCACCTGGGAAGCCTTCTGAGTGAGTGCCGCCTTGGATTGTGCTCCAATACAGGGTCCATTTACGGAAAGCAGATTAGGATTTATGGGATGTGCCTATCACCTCTCTGCCCTGCTCACTGTACTGCAGTCCCTTGGTATCTGCATGGGAGTGGTTCCAGGACCCGATGTGGATCTGCAGATGCTCAAGTTCCATAGTCGGCCCTTCCACAAATGTGGAACTTGCCAATACCGAGGGCCAACTATACTCATTCCTCCTCAGAGCCAGATGTTTTGTTACGAGTAATGGGGATGTAACTGCTTATCAAGTTTGATTTTGCTTGGCTCCATGTTGATACATTCTCTGTAGTTCAAGGTATCTTTAATCCTTGTGACAAATTTCATATTCCTCTGGTTTTACAACTTAAACCAGGGGAGATAGTAAGGGAACAGAGAACATAAATAATTTACACTGGAACATAATTAATTAGGAGTTAACTGCATACCTCATGTGTTATTTATTTGCTCATTCAACATATACTTATTTTGCTACTACTATATCCCAGAACGATTATAAATGCTAGGGATATAACAATTTAAAAAGACAAGGACCCCATCCTCGCAGAGTTTTTATTCAGGTGTTTGGGGGAATGCAAAGGTTTGGAGACAACAAACAAGTTAACATTTATTTAACCGCTTTTACATTGCCTAGAACTCTGACTCTATGAGCCATGAGCTGCTTCTTATACTGATATATACTCTAAAGGAAGTATGGTCTTTTGGGTACTTGAATTATCCTTACATTTAATATAAGTGCCTTTGAAACATGTGCTATAATTAGAAGCAGCAAATGCTTTTCTATATTTAATTCTAGCTTCCTTTATTGCATTTTGTGAAAACATATTTATTCTTCTCATCATAAAAGTAACAACCATATTACAGAAATATTGGAATCTAGAAGAAAGGGAAAAAAGGGCCCTAATTTTAGCACCTTAATACAAATCATTCAGGATTTCACTACATTTCCTTCTAACATTTTTAATGTTTAAATAGCTGTATGTTTACATAGTTGTAATTATAATATGTAATACTTTTGAATATTTTTGTTTTCTTTTAAGCATTTTCTCCTTACTTCATAATTCTTGTTTACTTTAAAATTTAGTAGATCCAAAAAAGAAATGATACAAGTGAACATATTTACAAAACAGAAACGGACTCACAGACTTAGAGAATGAACTTATGGTTACCAGGGGGGTAGGGTGAAGGGAAGGGATAGTCAGGTAGTTTGGGATTGACATGTACACACTGCTATATTTAAAAAGGATAACCAACAAGGACCTACTGTATAGCACAGGGAGCTCTGCTCAATGTTATGTGGCAGCCTGGATGAGAGGGGAGTCTGGGGGAGAATGGATACATGTATATGTACGGTTGAGTCGCTTTGCTGTGCACCTGAAACTATCACAACATTGTTAATCAGCTATACTCCAATATAAGATAAAAAGTTGAAAAAAAATTTAGTAGATCCACAAATTAGTGAAAAAGCCACATATGTATTTATCTTTCTCCCAGACCATCTAAAAACTTTAAGAATGAATGTAAAGTCTATCTTAAGCCTAACTAGTCTTTAAAGTGGGGCTCAATGCTAAAGGTTTTAGGCCTAAACAATGCTAGGTCAAAATGTGATGTTAGGTATAATTTTTAAAGTATTATTATATACAGTAAGTGTTGTATTTACATTACCACACATTTCTACTTTAGATATGCTGTTGGATAAAAATGGGAAAATCAATGAGATCATTTTTTTCAATAATAAACATTTATTTAGCAACTAGTAAAATGCTAGGTTCCAAACATATAACTTGAAAGTTCAGAAAACTAAAGAATCACACCTTTAAAATAAAAGAATATTTATACAAATTAAACTACTGCTTCTCTCATGACTCTACATTCCTGGATCATTTTCTGATGTTAGCTGAAACTTGCTAGCTGTAGAAGACATGTCTAAAACTGAATACAGAATACACAGAATTTCCATATATACGAATTTTATTGAAGGGTTATGATTTTAAGACATCTCTTGCATCACAAGATATAAACGCCTCAGCTGGATGACTACTCACTCATAAATTTAGTATATGAATACATGTATCTTCTAACTGAGGGAAAGATTAATCACTTGCCCCTAAATCCATACCTTCAGACTTCGCCTTCATGTTGATTCTAAACTTCCTTTACACAATAAGACAAAAGTTTTTGTTTGTCTGTTTTGTTTTGATTTTGTCTCAATAATCCCCAAAGATCCACTAGAGATAAAGTAGTATTTATTAACATGCAAACATGATTTATTAAATTAAAATTAAATTAGCTTCTGTGATCTGGACACTAATGAAAATATGCAAAGGCAAGTTTTAATAGGCAGGAGAGTGGTCACAGCTATAATTGAGATAGGGATGCCATGGATGGACAGGGACTGCTTCTCTGACTTGAGAATCAAAGGCACATAGAAAATGGTTTATTTTCTGTATTCACCCACTAACAAAATATTCTGTGAAGCTTCACTTTCTCTCATTTGCATTATCAAAACTGACTTTGCTTCTCTAACTACAATATCCTCAGGGGCAGTTACTCCTGCCAACACTACTGTCACCCTCTAAAACATTTGAAAGTCACTGACATAAGACTGATATAAGAGGATAACGCCGATGTACGTTAGGCCTAACCCAGTACTCAGGATATTGACAACACAAAGCCAATGGTTTTGACATTGGCAAATAGAGTCAAACTATTCACAATTCTGCTGAAATTCCAGGTCAGCATTTTATGAATTAGAACTGGCCTGGGTGGCAATGAATAACTTCAGATACTTGATCATTTCAATTTTGTTTTAAAAACTTTAATGAGGTTGACCTGGAAATATATTTCAGTGGATTTCTCAAAATGAAGACAGAAAAGCTATACATCGAGAATAGATGAGAGAGATGGGTCAACAATGTTAAACATTTTTCTTTAAACGTGTCTTAGAAGGTTAGGTCATTAGTTCCAGTCTGTGTAGCATTTATCTCCATGAATAAAATATTTTGATGATAAAATATTTTGATAGTTAATAAAATATTGACAATTATACACCTTTTTTTGTGATATTAAATTTTCCAACATAATGACAGGATTATTGGCTGATTCCAAATTATAGCTATGATAACCCGTTATGTGAAATTATGTTTGCAGTTAGCATTAACCAAAGAAGTTCATGATTACCAGCAAAAATACTAATAGAAATTAGAGATCTGAAAGGGTCAAAGGATGTGTGTTAAAAGAAGTATGGGTAGGAATTCCCTTGTGGCGCAGTGGTTATGAATCTGCCTGCCAATGCAGGGGACGTGGGTTCGAGCCCTGGTCCGGGAAGATCCCACGTGCTGCGGAGCAACTTAGCCCATATGACACAACTACTGAGCCTGTGCTCTAGAGCCTGCGAGCCACAACTATTGAGCCCACGTGCCACAACTACTGAAGCCCACGTGCCTAGAGCCTGTGCTCCACAACAAGAGAAGCCACCGCAATGAGAAGCCTGTGCAGTGAAATGAAGAGTAGCCCCCACTGGCGGCAACTAGAGAAAGCCAGCACGCAGCAACGAAGACTCAACACAGCCAAAAATAAATAATAAATAAATTTATTTAAAAAAAAAAGTATGGGTAATACACACTTAGACTGGACTATTTTAGCTACCGCAGAAAGAGCAGTCAGTCACATGACCTTCTTACGTAATGGTACATTTGCAGTGGCTAAATTGTAGGGCAGTTCACTTAATGAAAATTAACAATATAATGACTACATAAGGAAAAGGTGATTTTAAATGATAATCTCAGAATTACATAGAGCAGCAGTCAATAGCCATGGGAACTGGATCACATATAATCCATAGTAAATACTGGCACATTTGGCATATTTAGAGCAATCTGCTGGTCCTCAAAACAAATAGAAGGCTAGTAAAGTACTATGCCAACAAGCACCCACTAAGTACACAGGCCATTTAGAATACAAGCTCAGAATCTGATTAGAGTTACTGGAATCATAGACCTGAGCCTCGTCTGTCATCCAGTCATAGTCATAAAACTAGAAAGATCCTTCGGAATCACTTGGAAAGGTATGCTTCCTATTGTTAAGAAAACAAACTCTAGTGCTTGTAAAATAGTGGAGAGGAACGTTTAAGAGTTCAAGCTCTGAAGCTCCAGAACTGAAGGAGGATTTTCCGCAGATCTATAAAAATCTGGCTCCTATAAACTGAACAGGATAGAAGCTAACCTTGGCCAAGACTAGAATTCTACAAACTGTTGTTAAACAGGTGTTTTTGGCATGGACAATCTACATTCCACATATTAGAATACCTTAAGAGACTCTAAAACTGGTGTGGAATCTGTCAGAGTTCTAAAATCTTAAGTGCAAAAAAAAATAAAATAAAATTGGGGATATAATTGAATTGAGCTCTGATGGTCAATATAAGACTGTAAAAAATGTAAGCTCAAGGCATCTTTTCTCTCCTCATGCTATAAAAGTTGTATATTTTGGAGGCTTTTCCTCCAAAATTGCTGTAGAATAAACCATATTTGCTTCATACAATTCCTCTCAACCTGAATCAGAATACCCTCTTCCTTTATTTTGAACTTGAAGTACCAGGAGTGATTTTCACTTGTCCTTCTATATCAAGTGCTGCCTCATTCATAGTAGGGACTTCATATAGAGTCTCTGAACCCCGTATACTTTGAACCACAGCCTTTTGTTCAGTTTAAGAAATATCTACAATTATAATCCTTAATTGAGAAGCCCAATCCATAGAATGGAAAATAAAAGATCTACTTTTATGTGTACTTCCATCCACTGCCTTTGATTTCTAAAGTCCATAAAATTTAGATGTTACTTCTCTGAAGAAGCAGATAACCTTATGGCTGCTTTACTTCCTGTTCCCAAAGAAATCATTACTTAATATCTATATATACCCACTTTAGGGGTCTGACCATCTTGTGGCTATGCAACTATGCATCAAATCTAATACAGATCCCATGTCTCCAATGCCCAGTTAACAAGACCACTCAAGATGCCAATAAAGTCACCATTCCAACAACACAGAAAAATATATTTCCACTGAAATACAGTAACAGGTCAAACAAAAGGCACACTGTTGAGATATCCTGAGTTTACAAGATAACTGTGTGCGTCTTATCTGACAATGGGCTAGATAGCAATTAGTTTGAGGAGCTTCAAATTTAAATACAGATGTTACAGAACAGAGGTCAGTAAACTTTTTTTACTGTAAAGGGTCATATAGTAAATATTTTAGGCTGTGTGGGCCACTTACAGTTTCTGTTGAATATTCTTTTTTGTTCATTTGCTTTTTCAACTGTTTAAAAATATTAAGACATTTTTAGCTTAAGGGCCATATAAAAACAGGCTGCAGGCCAAATTTGGCCTGTGGGTGACACTTTGCTGATCCCTAATATAGAATAACCTGCTTCTTGTCTCTACTAGACTCTAAGAACCTAGAGATGAGGGATGAAGAGTGTTCAACCACTTTAATATTTCCACTGTTCAGTACAGTGAGTTGCACGTAGCAGCCATTCAAAAAATATTCGATTAATGAATGAATAAACAAGTGAATGAATGAATGAATGATCTGTCAACAGTCCAGTAACAGAATTATTACTTACAATATTATTTGTCCTGCCTACCAATAACTAGTTCTTTACTCTGAGGCAGGTAGATGACTAACTTCACAACCTCCTTGTGATTGGATGTGTTACTTCTGGTCTGGATCATTTAATGACAGATGTGAGACCTTCCAGGGCTCTTTTCTCCCCGCTTTCTTTCCAGTTTGATGATCAGCAATGATTGAAATGGTGGCTGCTCCATAAGGTCCCTAAGTGATTATTATGAACAGAGATACCTCTGATCATGATGGTCATACAAGGAGAAGAAGAAACAAACCTTTGTTGTTTTAAACCACTGAGGTTTTGTGGTTGTTTCTCACTACTTCATAATATTGTCTATCCTGATTGATACAGTACCAATCATACTCATCTTCAGACTACATACAACCTATTTTAAAATTCACACCTAGCTGTAGTACAAAGCAGAAAGACAAAAGGATCTTTATCACTCTGCTAAAAAATCAAGTGCTCTGAGTTTCCAAATAGTTTCTAAGGGTGATCTAGGGCAAATCACCAATCATTTCAATTTTATGACCTGTTTTCCTAACCAGGATAGGATAATCAGCTTACTTTTTTTTTTTTTTTTTAATTGGGGTATAGTTGTTTTAGGATAGTTACTTTCTAAGATCACATTTGCAGGGAAAATTAAGAAAACAACTATACAGATGTTATTTACAATTGAATAAGTTGGCTAATTACTAAATTTCCTGTTTCCTTGAAAACTAGTTATTTTGATCATTAATACATTGATGTAGAAACAATAAAAAACTGGATAAGTACTTTCTCATATATTTCTTACAGCATAGATTGCTATTTGCTAAAACCCCTGTAAGAGAAATTGTATCTATAAAAGTATATCTAATCAATAATATTAATCCTGAGAGGGAAAAGCTATAGATTCAGAAACACTTAAGAGACACATCAACCAATTGCAATGTATGGATCTTCTTTAGATCCTGATTCAAGTAAACTTTAAAAAATCAAAAAACAAACAAAAAACCCCCTCAAAAAACCAAACTTACAACTGGAAAAAATCTGAAAACTGACGTGTATGATGATAATTAAGGACTATTTCTAACTTTTTAACGTGTGATAGTAATAGTATGTTTTTTTAAAAAATGAGTTCCTGCTTTAGATATACATATAGAAATATTTATAAATGAAAAAAGTTCTAATAGCTAATGTTATAACATTTTCAGGACAATTATTTCCATTTCTCTTACCCTAGTCTAGAGCTTTAGTAAAGAAAGGTAATGGGGATAGAGATCAGACAAGGAAAAAAGGTACGCAGGCAGGATTCTAGACTCCTATTCTGATTTCAAACAAAGTAACTCAGTTTTTACTTTTGCCTGTGACTACCAAAAATACCCAAGGAACAAACCTGACTAAACCCAGTTTATCCCAATATGCCCTACAGCCCCATTATCATTAGCCACTCCCTGAGTCATCTATAGTCTTCCTTGGTTGCCTCATTCTACTCTTGTCTTCTGCCCTGAGGCATCTTTTCAATAATCCCTTCCGACAATGCTTTTTCTACTGCACCTCTGTTACTGCTTCTGTAATTAATAATTAACAATTGACAATCCCCTATGCCTCACTGTCTTCACAAAATGCGACGTCTAGAGACCTATTTGCCTTAATAGAAACCCAGAGAACACCCTTCTCTGGTAGCCCTTTCTAGAGAAGGAAACCTTTACTCTCCCAGCACCCTTGTATTAACACTGGGGATTAACAGCCTCCCCCGCCCAGAGGCTGGGGGAAGTAGGAGGTCAACATTCCTCCAGCCACTCATTTCCAAATCATGACTGCCACTCCTCATATAAAAAATTCTATTCCTTTGAGGTTTATTACTTTCCACTTATACGCACTACATTTTTTGTTTCCACCGAGGCAATATTTTTAAATGAAAGAGCAAGGAAGGAAAAGGGATAAGAAAATCATTCACACAGTTTTAAAGTGATTCATGAAAAACAATTACAACACTGAATTTTAATATTAACTTCACACCCACCAATTTTAGCAATGTGCCCTCCCCTTAAGTCCAAGAGTTTTATTTGTACATCAAGAGAAAGGGTTTAATGCGCAGTCTGACTTACCTACACCTCCCCCAACACACACACAAAGCACAGTAAATCTAAAATTAAGGCAACAGTGACCTTTTTCTCTTCTAAACTGACTTCATCACTACAGTAGGGTCTTGACCTGATCTATCTTCTTGTCACACAGTAACAAAAAATCATCACAACAAGAATCTCATACTTTTAAGGAGAGCAGGCTATTTAGATTAAATCAGGTACTAAGTAGAAGACTAAAATATTTCTTTGTGAGGATTCTTGGCCAGTTCTATGGGAGGGGTCTAAGGCCTTGGGTTTGCAAAGAAACCTAGATGGAGTATGCACTGCATCTATCACTTCATGTCCTATGCCATTTTTGTTAAAAGGGTAAACTTTAGGGCTACATATGTGTACTCCAGAACATTAACAAAATAAAACAGAAATTTATAGTTCTCAGTCAAATCACTGTAGTTTAGAAAACTTACAGAAAACATACATAAACATTTACCCCTGGTAAAGGAAATACTACTCTCAGTCAGACCCAACTTATCTAGCTTTCAGGAGATATGAAAATTTAGAATGATAAAATTTTTGAGTTAATAAATAAATCTGATACATTCATAATATAAGAGCCTGTCATAGAAAGTAATATTCTATTGTCAGGGGGTAATCAAGTGCCATTTTATTCAGTTTTTATACAACAACTAATTCAGGTGCCCCCTGAAGAACTAAAGTGATATGCTATGTGATGTGTTAAATCTAAAAGCATTCAACTTACTACTCAATCAAACCCTTGGTTGGTATATAGGTTATATCCCCAGAAAAAAAACAACAATAAGCTGAACTAAATCACAATGAAAGGAGCCAGTATTTTTCTTTATGCTGTATAACACAGATACTTCTAAAAGCATTTTTTAGAAACAGAGCAAACCATGTTGATAATTTCTAAAATAGAAATACTACCTATAAAGACAAAAGTCTGTATTTTGGCCCATAAATTTTTTAGATGTTTGATCCCTAGTAAAACGGGAATCTGTTTTGCATCCAAAAATATATTATCCCAAGGGATGACACTGTGTGAGACGGTATAATTTAGTAAACTTATTTTTAACTAAATGATGACTCATTTTCACTATGCAGACTTCAGGTAACTACAATATATGTATACATAGTCCCATTAACTAAATGTGTTTTGTATCTGACTTTCAGTATATCTCAAGATGTTATATCTATTATAATAAATGCTAATATTATATTAGATAGTATGATCAGGGCAGAAACTATGTTCGAATTAGGCATACTGAATTCTCTAGATGCATATAATGATTAAAAGAAGGTGAATAGATATGTACACTTAGCTATAATTTCCTCCAGAAGATAACATCTGATCATGTAAGACATTTTGTAAACATGTACTATCCAAAGAACTTTAAATTTTTTCTTCATATAATCTTTCCAATTTAGTATTTGATCACACCATGAAAATTATTTAAAAACAAAACTTAATGATTACAAAACTCACAGTATGTTAACCATTTATTCCATTTTCAACTAAAAAGAGAGTTATCCAACATAACATTTTCTAAGAAAAATTTGTAAGACAAAAACAACCAGTTTTGTTCTTTAAAAGTGTTTAAAACAGAATGCATTTCAAAGACAGAGGGCAACCTCGGAGGACTCAAGGACAGAAATGGGTAATGCTGAACTAGCAGAGAGAAAACATCTAAGATCATCTTTAATGAACAGACAGTCCAACAGGCAGAAACATACTGGGCATATATATTAGCTATAATACCATTAAAGCATTGAGAGACCTCAGTCTGAGTCCCAAGGTCTATTATTTAATGATTGTGTAACTGTGGACAAGGCACTTCTCCTCTCTACATGCCAATTTTCTCATCTCAAAAAAAGGGGATAGGGCTTCCCTGGTGGTGCAGTGGTTGAGAGTCCGCCTGCCAACGCAGGGGACATGGGTTCGTGCCCCGGTCCGGGAAGATCCCACATGCCACGGAGCGGCTAGGCCCGTGAGCCATGGCCGCTGAGCCTGAGCGTCCGGAGTCTATGCTCCGCAATGGGTGAGGCCACAACAGTGAGAGGCCCGCGTACCGCAAAACAAAAACAAAAGGGGGATAAGAAGAGTACCTATTTCACTGGATTATTAGGAGGATTAAATGAGAATATAAAGTGACTTAGCACAATGTCTGCCTCAATAACTGTGGCCCTCTGCTAACTATTCACATATTTACATGTACATATACATAAACCCACATTTTTATATATACACACACACATAAAGAAAAATACATCATACATAAATATCTATGTATATTTACATATGTAAAACAGTTGGAGTGTGTCAGAAAGAGGGAGGGAGAGAATATAATCTACTAGACTGATACTAGTGATTTTAACTTTAAATAAAAATAATTCTCAATATTTTAAACTATGTCTATCATTTATAGACATAGTTTAAACGTAATTTAAAGTTAAATTATTACTTTACTTGGAGTTATCATCAATTTATAGTAATATTAAAGTTTTACACTTACATTTTAAAAGACTGTTATATAAACAAAATAGTATTAAGTTCTTTTATAATGTTATTTCTGCATTTCCAATTTTCACAGCAGTGAAGTTGCCAGACTTTTCTATAATTCTAACAATCTAGAATGTGCTATGTAGTATCAGAGGAATGGCATAAAGTTTAACAATGCAAAAATGAAAAAAAAATCTCCAATACACTTTTGGACAAGATGGTGAAATGTGAACTAGAGATATGCCCTCAAACTTTTATACCTGGTACTCTACTTATTTCTCCATTAAAGAACCTTGGTCCCACCATAATAAAACAGAATGGTCATTCTGTCTGAGGATGTTTTTGTTGGTTTGTTTTTCCAGAGGTTCTCTTATTGATTTATGCTTTAACAATTGTGGTGATACTTTTGAATAAAGCAGCTGGGATTACTTCTCTGTCCTACTAGTAGCAAACATACTACAAATTTCAAATTACTGAAATGGATATTACATATATCATCACATAAAAGCACCAGTGACTTAATCTTACCCCTAAAATAGAGTGCTATGTTGATATACAGAGAAGTCTTTACAGAAGCATCACATGCTTTTGTCCTTTGATCTTATTCAGTATTTGTGTTATTTAATTAATGAAGATATTGAAAAAATAAGGATAAAATGGCTTAGCAATACTTTATATAAATAGGAACCACCTACTGTAGAGTTTCCCACAAGCTCCTTATTATCCAGCATTGTGACACAGCTGCTAAACACAGTAACATAGTATAAGGTGACATTTATATAAATGTTAAATCCAGAAAAAAGCACTGGCTGTATAACCATTTACTGTGAGCTCTTAAGAAAGACTCCTGTCAATAAGGAAAAAACATAAATGCCAACAATAGTGGATTGATCAAATAAATTATGGTTCTTCCATTTAGTATAATTCTATCTTGAATTTTAAAATTATGTTGATAAACATGTATTGTCATGAAAATATATTTACGATGTATCAAATGAAAAAAGGTTGTGTAACAGTATGCACATTTTGATCCCCTTAAAAAAATTACAATAGAATAGATATGTCTCTTTTTCTGTCTCTCACTTCCTCCCTCCCTCTACCTTTACATTGTATATTCACACAGAGTAACAAAAGGTATGTAATGAAAAACATGTATACTAACAGTGGGTATCTCTGAACAATGAAATTACACATTTGGAAACTTTACTCTCATTTATCCATACATTACAATTTTTCAAAAGAGAACTACTCGTTTCTGTAATATTAAAAAAAATTAAATGAATGAATCCTGCATTAGCTAAAAATTTGGGTTTTAGTCTAAAATGTTTTCTCAATTCTTAAGAACCTTTGTGATATTTTCCTTTACCTACTGGTAACAACACATCACTTAAAATTATAACCAGAGAATGAAATCCTTTCTTATAAATGACCTAGAAGGGCAAATTTTAAATAGAAGAATTGAGTAACTGTTAGTAAAATTAGATGAAGAATCTATCAACATGGTACAGAGAGCAACGACACAGTGAAAGTGAAATGAGGTACCCACAAAGTGCTAACTGGTTACAATTATCACTTATCATCTCCTTATTCTTAAGATGATCCCTAATTCATAAAAGCAACAAAAAAGGAAACTATCAATGCACCATCAGTGGGAATACTTGACAAATGAACAAATAAATACTGCAGTGTACAACCAAATCAGACTTTCTCCAACAGAAGTTACTTGTTGGAAGTATTCTACAACCCAGTGTGGAAAAAACTCCTGGATTCAGATATGATCTCAAAGGGAGCATTACTGTGAAATAACTAATCTAAGATCTGCTTCTGTTCTTCCAATACATTCTCTCCTTAGCATGATCTCAGAAACAAAGTGTACGTTGCCAGATGCTCAAACCACACTAAAAAATCTTCTTAGATCAAACTGAATATGCAGATTCACAGGACAACCACAAGCTACAGCAGGCAACAGTCTACCCAGAATGTTACAGGACAAGTACTGATGTTTGCCAGCAGGGCAGTGTCAGCTGTTCCTCTTCTGTAGGAGTCCTTGTAGCAGTCCACGTAATGGTCTCCTAGATCATGGCTTCAGTACAAGATGAGACCCACATCAGACAGATGAGGAAGCTGCACTGATTTAGAGGCCTCACGCCCCGCCAGGTGTCAGTATCTCTTGTAACAACTCCATAGGCATAGCTTCCAGGATCCCTTCAAGGGACACATCCATTTATAAGAGTCACCACATTCAGGGAAACCCAAAGATATGGCTTCCTGCCAGGTATGTGTAGTGCTATCAGTACAGATGAAGTTTATCAATTTTTACCATAAGCAATGTTGCCTAGTGACACAGCTGATATATTACCCTTATCAGGTTACCAAGGAAACAGAGTGAGCAGTTAACAGAAGGTCAAACTCTCATGTTGAAGGGGAAAAGGTTTTCTTAAACCTTTACCCACACAGGGCAAGATGCTTTCTATAGCACCGGTGTGAGATGAACGTAAGAATGACCACTCAGTTATCATGAGATTTTAAAAGTCAGCTTTGGAGGATAGGGGGAGGGATGGAAGTAGGAGGTAGTGTAAGACAGGGGAAAGGAATTGAATGAAATTATTTTGTAACCCTGAACAGCATCCTATTTCCACTTGTTTTAATTCCAGTTAACAGTTGAATAAAAATAGAATCTAAATTCAATGTTTTTGTTTTTTAAGTAACATTGAGAGTGAGCTCCTAAACAATATTTACTTATGTAACAAGTCATCTGGAATGAATCTATAGGATACAGATTAATTTATTGAGTCTTGGAGGTATCAGAACTTAAGAAAAATTTATTTATGTCTTGGCAAATGAGATAAGGTGTTTACTGAATTCTTGAAGACTTTATCTTGCTCCATGTCTAATGATAATTTGTAAAGAAAATCAAATATAACAAAAATGCCTAACAATTACTGAGTGGCTCTTAATTGGGGTTCAAAATACTTTTTTTTGATGTAGATACATTTAAAGCTCATAGACATTTCAGCATCTAGCATAGTGTCTGGTTCAGAGTGAATGCTCAATAAATGTACTGAATTAATGAATATTCAGAGTGTATGCACCCTTTGTATTCTATTTTGCATAGTTACTGTGAATAGAGTCAAAACTTCTAACAACATTAACTTGTGTTTCTTAGTATTAACCAGAATAGATACAACTAGCCTTAAATCTATATTCAGTTCCAAACACTTATTGAGCACCTTGATGTGCCATGATCTATGCTAGGTGCTGGGAACGCCATCTTTGCTCTCTAGGCGTTCCCAGAAAATTCTAACATGACAGAGTACAAAACTGGATGGTGCCAAAAATTCTCTGAAGAACAAAAGAGGCCTGACAGTATGTCCAAGCCAAATCTCAAATGATAATGAAACAAGCACAGATAAATGAAGTGCATTCTTCACTGAAAGTATAGCTTGAGCAAAGCCCTGGAGGTGAGAAAAAACATAGTATATGTGGTAGATTTAAAAACAGTTTAGTACTGCTGAAGGAAATACTAAGGTGAGTAGATTGTGAGAGATGAGGCATCATTATCAGATGAACGTAAAATATTTACCTATTAACACACAGCATTTAAAATCAATAAATACCTATAAATCTACCCAGTGAAAATAATGTTGTAAATGCCTCTTGGCCCTCCCTATCCCCAAAGCTTTAACAATATCATCTGCTTAATTCTGGAACATACAAATAACAGATATGTTTTATTAATCACACATCAATTAAATGCTAAATTCATCTTTTCAGCTCTGCTTTGAATATATTCCAGCCAATGAGCATCAACAATCTTCCTACCTTTAAGAAAAATCACACAAGGCACAGAGTTTACAGTGTTTTCTATTAAAAAAAAAAAAACCCCTATAATCCATAGAATATTCAAACTTAGCATTTTATTTTGTAACATTCCTATCCCACACTTTCCATGTCATCTCTAATTTATCTAACAGGCGGTCATTTAACACTCAGCTTTGAAAAAACTCACATTTTAATTCACATTTTAATTCATACTGTGATATCCCTATATTAATTTCCTTTCCTAAAAATGGCTGTCCTACATCTTTTTTTTTTTTTTTTTTTTGCGGTACGCGGGCCTCTCACTGTTGTGGCCTCTCCCGTTGCAGAGCACAGTCTCCGGACGCGCAGGCTCAGCGGCCATGGCTCATGGGCCTAGCCGCTCCGCGCCATGTGGGATCTTCCTGGACCGGGGCACGAACCCGTGTCCCCTGCATCGGCAGGTGGACTCTCAACCACTGCACCACCAGGGAAGCCCCCCTACATCTTTTTTGAATGATGATCTGAAATGTTCATGACACTGCTTCTGAGCTGTTACTGTCAAAGAAAACAGTCTGGTTTCAACTACGGGATAGAGAATGTTCACAGGCTAGGAAAACACAGAAACACCTCCCAAACTCAAAGGTTTGCTCTTCTGATAGCTGGAACCTCAACTGATAGGTTCACACAGGCTACTGGGGTCCAGCTTCCTCCAATCTTAAAGCGATTCTCACCGACCTTCCTCCCACTTCTGCCTTAACAACACTGGGAAATACCAGGCTATATGAAGAGAGGAAAGCCTCAACATGGGGGCCTATGAGGCTGGAAAGAGGGCCTGCCAGGCCCTTCTTGGTACATGCTCCAGAATAAAGCAAAGATGTTTCACCCTTCCCCTGTTTCTTCTCTGAGCAGTTGGGGCTTATACATTTGAAAACTGGGGATGACGTTAGGAGCTACCTAGTCCCAAATCTTCCTTTTGGAAAGTGGTGATGCCTAAATTTATTTTCTCAGATGCTGGCTGTGCAACTCTGTCAGACTCTAAAGCAGTAAAGAATCTCACCTAATCACTGGGTTGTAGGGCTTGAAGCAGGTAAGACAAGCAGGAACCATAATTTTAGGTATCAAGAAGTGACCACAATATACAATTTCACCTCTCAAGTATGAAAAGCAGTGGACTATACAAAAGAACAAATTGCTGTCAATATTTTAAGTACTGTTTTTCATACATCAATTACTAAAGGAATAAAGGGAGGAAAGGAGGGGAGGGAAGAAGGAAGGAAGGGAGGGGAAATTGGCCAACATAAAGCTTCCAATTATTTGCCAGGTAGTTATCTCAAAGTTAGTGCTCTTCTGTCACTAGGTAAGAGGAGGGTGAGCTCAGCTGTGAGGCTTGATGGGCCCTATGAAAAATGGCTGGGAATGGACACGGTTGGGGCTGGGTGCATTAGCTGGCCGCAGAGAAACGTGAGGAGCAGCAAAAATTAGAGTGTCCAAGGTGTTATGAGGAAAAATGTAGATTTGATCTAGGGTAGCACTAACTTCTAAATGATCTTAGCTGGTAGAAGGAGCAATATGGAAGGGATCTTTGTGTAGTGATGACACAGAAGATAAGCAGTAGAAGCAGTACGTTTCCTGAGATCAACCCTATATAAGGCAGAAGCATAAGGATTCTCTGCCTGGTATAAGTGGCTGCAGTCCCATGAGATCCCAGGAAATGGAAGTTTACCAATACTGGACAAGTTATCAGACTCTAGTCTGATCAAACAGGGTGACAATGGTGGAGAAGGGTATACCTTATTGGCATTAGAGCACTTACAGACTCAACCTAGGCATTTGGACAATGTGCTAAAAAGCAGAAAGGTTAATTTCCAAGAATGAGATCACTAATAACCTGACTAGGAACTGGGTTGGGCAGGGTCTGTAGGTCAAAGGTCTCAGATACTGGTAAATAAGAAAGCAGCAATATTATAATTGGTACATTCATAGGTTTTACAGGATGTATAAATTGTACAGTGATGGCAAAAGGGGCCATTAGAGAGGCCCCATCAAGATCACCAACTTTTTTTTTTTTTTTTTAATAAGTGAGCCCTTGTTCACACATAGGCAGTCTCATCCAAAATATGCATTAGCACAGGAATTAGCAAACCAAGCCCACTGTCTGTTTTTGTAAAAAAAAGTTCTATTGGAACACAGTCATGCCATTCATTTATGTATTGCCAGTGGCTAGTTTTGTGCTACAAAAGCAAAGTTGAGTCTAGCTCATAAAACATTCAGGGCCTTACCGGGTGGCCCTTTACAGAAAAAGTGTGTTGACCCCTTTGTTAGGGCAATACAATTTAGAAAGAATCCTAAGGATCCCCAACTTCTGTTCCTGCCATTTATTTTACTTCTATTTCCCAGGTAAATTAAAATCTGGATGTTTTTCAATGGCAAGGTTTAAACTAAAACAGAGACAAGAAATGTATAAAGCTCCTAAAATTTCAGGAAAGACACAAGTTCAAAACATCTGAAGAATAACTTAAATTCTAAAGAAACCAAAGAAACATCGGTACTCAATCCATCCACAATCCCTAAAACAAATTCTAAAAGTAATGTGTACCTCATATTTCTTTAAAAACGTTTTGTGTTTTTTTTCCCCTGTTAGTCATGAAGATAATTCTCAAAAATTTTATTGGAGTACTGAGAGAGAGGCTAAGCAAATTGCTTCTCAAACTGGGTCACAGATGCCAAGGAATCTGTAAACATCTTCTCAGAAATTCTTGTGTTCTCCAAGACAATTTGTAATTTTCTAGAAAAGAATCTGCAATATATATATTTTTTCCTTTTAGCGTAGTATATACACTATTTCAGAAATCCTTATCAGAATATGCCAGTGGTGGAAAGAAAAATGACACCCCCAAAAATCATACTAACAGTTAAAACTCAGGAACAATTTTATGATTCAAGTACCATTAATTATTAAAAATTCCTAAACCTAAGTTTAAACTAGATATTCGTTTGCCTGTAACAGTAATCACACATCTGCAAAACAAAATATCATTTACATGAAGTTAAAACAAAAAGACTTCAGCAAAAGTTTATATATTATTCTGAGCTTATAGAATATAGACAAAGTGTTAAATATTTAAGCTACTAAATACAAAATATAAAATTATATGCATTTTGAAAGCATGTTAAGGGACTCAAATTTCAATGATTAGGGTAGCTCAAAAGAATGTAGTTTAGAAAATATGCAAATTTGGAATAAAAACTAAGTGTTTTAAGAGCAGGGACCATGTTGTTTTTTACTTTTTACAAATTAAGATTCTAGGAAGTAATGTCAAATTTCCGCATCTTGCAACTTTCCTCTCACCAAAAACAAAACAAAACTGATATCATACATGTGTATATATTATTATATTTATTCATCTCAAGGTCAAGGCTGCCAACAGGAAGAGAATTTGTAAAACGATTTTATGATAATTCTGATTTCAATCTAACATGCAAACAAACTGGGAAGATATTTTCAGCCAACATGACAAAATGTTAATATCCATACTATACAATACACTCTTATGTATTCATAAATAAAAAATTAGGCCCTCAATAGATGAAAAGAACAAAGTGAATATCAATGGATAGCCTATTAAAACAAAAGGAAGTACCAATGGTAAAAAAGTACATGAGAAACATTTAATATACTGAGGATACAAAGAAATAAAAATTAAAGATTTTAAAGAGAGAACCCAAAGCATTCAATGGTAAATAAGACAATCTAATATAGTGCCAGAGTAGATATGTAAATTGACAACATGAAAGATAGCTTTAAAAATCTTCATAGGGACTTCCCTGGTGGTCCAGTGGTTAAGACTCCACGCTTCCAATGTAGGAGGCGCGGGTTTGATCTCTGGTCAGGGAACTAAGATCCCACATGCCGCAAGGCGTGGCCAAAACATTAAAAAAAAAAAAACTTCATAAACTTTGATTCAGGAATTTCATTTTCAAGAATTCTAGCCTTTGGAAGTTGAGATGCTGATAAAGCCTTATGTAAAAAAATACTTATTGCCGTGGAATAATAAATATTAGAAACAATCTAAGGTCTAACATTAAGGGAATGGCTAAGTTATGGTGTATATACACAAAGAAATATTACATTTAAAAGTTTTGAATAACATGGAAATATATTTATAATAGCATAAATTTCCCCTTTTCTTTGATTAAGAAAAACTAGATACACAATGCACAGGTATAGAGAAAAAACATAACGGGAGGAAAGGGTAGAGAAAAAAACAAAGAAACATGCTGAAGTCTTAACAGTGGTTCCTTCTAATTTTATGTACTTCCTAGCTTTACCAAAGTGACTAGGAAGTAAACTTAAAAACAGAAAAGAGAAACATAAAAAGAAAAAAACCTCACCACTGTGCCGTTGATCACTTAAATACTATTACCAGCTACTTATAATTACAATATTCTTATAATTACAGATCGGTCTGACTTGTATCTCTAATAGGCAAGCAGGGTTATTTATGACAAAGGAAAGAACATTTTGTAAAGGAGTTACATTCTAAATAAAAATTCTATGGGATTGCGAATATGTTCAAAAAATGAAAAATAAGTAAAAAATTATTTATATTATTTTTAAACACCTTGACAAAATTAAACCTCAAAAACTATTTCAAAAACTGCAACACCCAGAGATTGGGAAACTTTTTTGCAGTGGAGAAGAAAACGCATAACACACAAAGAATCTAAGGAGGGATAAAGGGTATCATCATCAGAAATAAGTCCTATCTAACCTTTTCATAATCTTGGTGGAAACATGTATAAAGCCTATTTAGTTAGAAAATGAACAGATAATAAAATGGCAAGGTGACAGGATAAACAGCAGAACCATATCCCCATCTATAAAGGCCAGGTAAAATGGTACATGATTTGACTGAGGTAAGGTCATTTAGGGAGAAATGACAAAAATATATCTATAAAACAAATAATCAGTCATTATAAGAAAAAGAAACTTGGAAGTAATATTTTTTAAAATGTCTTTTGTGAAGTCTTCTGTTTAACACTCGAAATTCTGGGCATTATTAAGAAGGATACTAACAAAATAAATATCTTTTACTTTGAAGTTTTCAATGAATTTTGGAATGGCAGTCCATACCTCAGTTAGGCCCTAAAATAATCAGTTTAAAAGTGTATGCAACGTAAAAGCAGATTAGTACAATTAACCCTCACTATAACAAACTGGAAGAATTTCCTTTGGTTATTTCTTAATTGGAAAATAATTTTAAATGTTTAAATCCAGACTATTAAACAATATTTTAATTATACTAGTATATTGGCACAGCTCACTTAATACTAATTACATTTCTACTAGTCTAATGTATTAAGGTAAAACTGCTGTACTATATCCAAACTTAAGAGTATGATAATTCTAATGTAAACACAGTGACTGCAGTTGATAGCACTGCATTGTATAACTAAAATTTGTTATGAGAATAGAACTTAAATGTTCTCACGAAAGAAAGAGAAAGAAAGAAAGAAAGAAAGAAAGAAAGGAAGGAAGGAAGGAAGAGGGAGGGGAAGGGAGGGAGGGGGAGGGGAGGGAAGGAGAGGGGAGGGGAGAAAAGGAGAGGGGAGGGGAGAGGAGGAAGGAAGGAAAGGTAAACATAGGTGATGGATGCGTTTATTAACTTGATAGAGGGAATCCTTTCACCTTGCATATGTATACACATAGTACCCTTTAAATATCTTATGATTTTGTCAATTATGCCTCAATCAAGCTGGAAAAAAAAAGAGTCTGGTGATGCCAATAGGGCTGAAAAGCTGATTACTCGGCACTCCATTACTAAACGTGTGAATGTTGCAGTTTACTGTATATATGGAAAGCAAATAGTAAATTATACTTTTCTTCAATTGTTAGAACCAGGTTTCACACATGTGCAAATATTTTCATATTAAAAAAGTCACTGACAACTCTTGGGTTCAATATGCATTTATAAATCATGGTATGATGAAAATATGCAAACTACAGAAACAGATACATGAGTTTTTTTGTTTTAATACCACAATGAAGGATTAGTAAGTTCTTGCCAGGGTTCTTCATCCAGAAAGTCTTTCTGCTGCTGTTGTATCTATAATATTAGCAACATTACAAAGGTACACACACAGGAGACTAGCTACTGTAAAAACTTCTATGCAAAATTTCCATTTATTTACTCACTCATTCACCCATGTATGCAACCATCCATCCAATATACTTCATGAAACACTTTCACTGTGTTCCAATGACTTAATTTTTGAAATAGCCAGGAGAAGTTTTGACCAAGCTCATATAAGGCCACTATGTTCTTCTGGAAGGCCATGTTGAATACACAAAAAAATGCAGTCTAGCAGGAAGTTTTTAAACTAATAATTCAAGCAAACTTTTTGCCTAACAGACATTCTTTGAACAAATCTTTTAATGTCAGACAGAAATAATGAAATCTACTCGAGGAAAACTTCAAGCACTGTATGTATTTTATATAGAAGCTAGAGATAAATGGAAAAGTATGTGGGGAGACAGATCAACCTTTATGACCACACTTTGCTCATTCTTTTAACGAAGTGATGAAACTAAATATAAATGATAGTGGGGAATATTTAGTAGTAAACAAGTTAGAGCCTCTGAAAATCTTTTTTAAGCATTTGCAATGGAAATAAAATTAAAGCAATCTGAAAAATCAAAATAACTATTCATATATTGGGACATGTTAAGCCATCCATGGTCTAAAATTGCTTCCTAATGAGATCACACATACTACAAAAGATCTACAGAACAAAACTTACACAAATATAAATGTTGGCAACATTGGAGTGAGACGGGTTTGACCTCTGGCTTGTCCCATTTACTGGCATTTAGCATTTCAGTCTTGGTTTCATTACCTGGAAAATACAGACACTACCTAATCTGTAGTTTATCTGTGAGTATCTAACATACAGCAGTCAGAGAAAACAGTTCATGACACTGTTAAATAATACATAAAAGTTCAATGTTACATAAACGTAATACATACTGTAAGATGGAAGCAGGAAAAAAAAACCAAAGGGAAAAATGCTGACCCAAACTCTGAGATAAAAGGTAGGGAGGGGAGAGTTACTCCTTCCTCCCTTTAAACAGCGCTCTAAGAACACTATTCTTTGTGGAGTTTAAAAGTACAGGGTAAAGAACATCATTGTTGATAAAAAGTCTTTGGAAATGAACTATAAATCACACTGAAGATTTTAATGTCTGTTCTTTATAATCAATAAATCGGAACCAGATTTACAGTACTTATTTCAGGGCCCAGAAAACAAAACAAACAAATTAGAAAATAAAACAACAACTCAATAAGAGTTTTTAGAACCTAATGTTTTTTTGAAGTATGGGAACAATTTTGTGGGCCTTCTCTTCATGCTACTGCTAATATCTACGATCTAAGACTGAAGGGAAAAACCTAAGTAATGATAGTACTGCAAATGCACTTGACTAAA
Source organism: Neophocaena asiaeorientalis asiaeorientalis (assembly GCF_003031525.2). Classification (NCBI taxonomy): domain Eukaryota; kingdom Metazoa; phylum Chordata; class Mammalia; order Artiodactyla; family Phocoenidae; genus Neophocaena; species Neophocaena asiaeorientalis. Next base: position 7,329,877 of record NW_020173124.1, on the reverse strand, counting down.
TTACAAACCCTAAAGTACACTGAATATATATATATATATATATATTTGGTTTTTTTAGCATGTTGGATTTAAAATTGGAAAAACTGATCCCAGTATTATAGTATAGGATTTTAAGAATTATAGTCCTTTTACTAAGTAAGTAACAAGGTCTTCATATTGCTCACATCCCTCGACCACAATGCCTTTAAATGCAGAAATCAGTAACAAGGAAGATACTCTTACAGGCTTGAGGCAAAACAAAAACAAAACCAAAAATAAACAAAAGAACTTTAAAAAACTTCAGAAGTCACTGAAGAAGTCACAACAGAAATCAGAAAATAATTATAAGAAAACATTAACAAAAACCATACATACCAAAACTTGTAGGATACAGCTAAAGCAATACTTAGTGGACATTTAATGGCCTTAAATGCTTACTTTAGGAAAGATAAATGGCTGAAAATTAATGAGAAAGCACCTAAATTAAAGTTTTAAAAGTCAGCATAATATGTAATGAATAAAGCAAAATAAAAAAGTAGAAGGAAGAAAATAATACAGACAGTCATGAAAAGAAATTAGGTAGGAAATAAGCAGCCAATAGTAAGTATCAATATACAGTAAGTCCCCTACATATGAACCTTCAAGTTGTGAACTTTCAAAGATGTGAACATGCATTCCATCAGTGTCAGGTGTGAGTGAAATTGCAGCTTGCTCTCCATCTCCTATTGCTGAGGATCCTTCAGCTCTACCATCTCCCACCTCCACTCCCTCCTGCAGTCAGTAACTCTTCTTGCCCGTTCACTCGATGCCAGCCCTTATATGCCAGCTGTTGTACTGGACTACTGTACTTTTCAAGGCACTACACTGTAAGATTAAAAATGTTTTCTTTATTTTTTGTTTGTTTTTTATGTATTATTTGTGTGAAAAGCATTATAATCCTATTACAGTACAGTACTATATAGCTGATTGTGTTAGTTGGGTACCTAGGCTAACTTTGTTGGACTTACAAACAAATTGGACCCATGAACGCACTCTAGGAACAGAACTCCTTCGTATGTAGGGGACTCACTGTACCCAAAAGCTAGCTCTTCAAAAGATGAACAAAATTGATAATGCCATTACAGGGTTAATCATGAACAACATGAGAAGCATAAATTAAAAAGTTAAATATGAAAAATGGAATATAACAAATAATGCATATGATTAAACAGATAAGAGAATATTAAGAACAATTCTATGCCAATAAATTTGAAAACATAAATGACACAGATGAACCCCCCAAAAATCCAATAAATTATCTAAAGAACAAACTAGAATCCTAAATATATTTCAGCCACTAAAGTAATTATATCAAAAGTTAAAAATTTTCTCACAAGAAAACAACAGTTCTGATGGGTTACAGGTGAATTTCACTATGCATTCAAGAAACAAAATTGTAATCTTATACAAACACTTCCAGAGAATAAAAAAGGTTAAACTCATCAACTAATTTTACAAAAAAAAGACAATTACAGAACAGTTTTGCTTTATGAATAGAGATGCAAAATGCCCAAAGTAAACATTTTAAAATCTAATCCAGTATTGAATAAAAAAGATATTACAACATGACTAAGTTGGTTTTATAACAGGAATGCCAAGTTGGTTTAATTTGGGAAATCGCTTAAATGTAATTTAACATTTGCATTAACAGATTAAAGGAGAAAAATCATATAATCATCTCAATAAATGCATTTAATGTAACTTAATATTTGTGCATGATAAAAACTTTTAATACTAGGAACAGAAGAGGACTTTAAAAATCTAATAAAAGGCATCCACAAGAAAAAAGTCATGCTTAAAGGTGATGTAGAAAGCATTCTTTTTAAGATCAGCAACATTACAAGCATGTCCATTACCATCAGCACTATAGATTCTAGCCCCCATATGAAGCCAAAGAGAAGAAATAATAGGTATAAGGTTTGGAGAGGAACAAACAAAAGTTTTATTATTTGCTGAGAATGATTATTTTAAAAATACCCCAACAGTGTACAAATAAATTATTAGAATGAAAAAAGAGTGTTTAGTAAGCTTTCTGGATAAATAACAAACATACAAAAGACTAATGACAAACTGATCATGAAATTTCCACAGAAGAACTGCATGACAAGACTTATACTATCTGCTATCAAGACTTATTTTAAAGGTGTAGCAATTAAGGCAAGGATTTGACTAATTGATCAATGGAACACAATGGTGAGTCCAGAAGTTGACCTATTCATATATTAAAACATAACTTAAGGCCAATTTGATATTGAAAATCAACAGTAAAGGAGAATCTATTCAAGAAACAATCCTGGAACTCTTAACTACATAGGAAAAAAGATAAAATTATATCCTTATCTCAAATTCTACACAGAAATCAAATTCAAGTGCAAGTGGGCACAAAGACCTAAATGTGAAAAACAAAACTTTAAAATAAAAAGAAGTTATAGAAGAATTTATTAAACCTGACACAAAAAGAACTAAGAACTTCTGCTTATCAAAGCACCATAAAAATAAATTGCAAACAGGAGGAGATATTTGCAACATACCAACAGAGGATTAGTATCCAGACATATAAATAATTCCTAAGATGACAAAATGGAATCACAAATGTACTATATACATATGAAAATATACTTATCATCAGTAATTTGAGAAATGCAAATTAAAACTATGAGATGACATTTCACACCTACCAGATGGCAAAACTTTGAAAAAAAAAGTGGGAGGTGGGCAATACCAAGGGTCAGAGAAACAGCAGAGCAATGGAAACTCTCATTCCCTGGTGGTGGAAGTATAAATTGATACAATGATTTTAGAAAACAGACTGAATTTATCTTGTAAAAGTTGAACATATGAATAGACTGTGATCCTGCAATTCTTATGTAAACCTACCTTAGAGTAGTACTTCTCAAATTATCAACTGTGAACAATCAGTTGTATTTTTAAAAATTTCCAATCTATCACAGATCAGATCAGTACTATGTAAACTACAATAAAAATGCTTTATGAGGTAACTGGTCATGTGCTTGGATGTTGCAGCTGTGAAAGTTTCTAAACATTCTCAACTTCTGGACTTACTGTGTCACAGACCAGTGACAGTCTGCAGATCAGTACTGGTCCATGGAACATTTTAAAGAGCATTATGTTAGAGCAGTGTTAACCAAGAGAATTTTCAGTGATAATGGAAATGTGTATCTGAGCTTGAAAGACTAAAATCACAGTGTGTTCTGATTACAATGGAATGTAATAAGATAATCAACAGCAGAAGAAAATTTGGAAAATTCATAAATATGTGGAAATTAAACAACATACTTCCAAACAATCAATAGATCAAAAAAGAAGTCACAAGAAAAAAACAGAAAATACCTTAATATAAGTGAAAATGAAAACACAACATATGAAAACTTATGGTATGCAGTGAAAGCAGTGTTAAGAGGAAAATTTAGAGCTGTAAATGCCCACATCAAAAAAGAAAAAAGATCTCAAATCAATAACATAATCTTCATCTTAAGAGACTAGAAAGAGTAAACTAAACCCAAAGCAAGAAGAAAGTAATAAAGATTAAAGCAGAGATAAAGCATAAAGAATAGGAAAAGTAAAAGAGAAACACTGATAAAACCAAAAGTTGGTTCTCTTAAAAGATAACAAAACTGACAAACTTTTAGCTAGACTGACCTAGTAAAAAAGAGAGAAGACTAAGATTACTAAAATCAGGAATGAAAACAGGGACATAACTACTGACTTTATACAAATAAAAAGAATTGTAAGAGAATACTATGAACAGCTGTATGCCAAACAAATTAGATAACCGAGACAAAATGACAAATTCCTAGAAACACACAAATAACCAAAACTGACTAAGAAATAGAAAATCTGAATATACTTAGAACAAGTAAAAAGATTAAATCAATAATCAAAAAATTTCTAATATAAAAGTCCAGAACTAGACGGCATCACTGGTGAATTCTATCAAATTTTATAGAAAAATTAACACCAATTCTTCTCAAACGTTTCCAAAAAACAAGAGGAAAGAATACTTCCTAACTCATTCTGTGAGACCACTATTCCCTGATACCAAGGCCAAATAGAGAAATCACAAGAAAACTACAGACCGATATCTCCTATGAATATAAATACAATTATCAACAAATACTAAAAATCAAATCCAGCAGCATCTAAATGCATTACACGTGATACCCAAGTGGGATTTATCCTAGGAGTGCATGGTTGGTTCAACATTTGAAAATTAATCAATGTGAAACTAACATATTAATAGAACAAAGAAAAAAAAATACAATCATTGCAATAGATGAAAATGCTATGCCTAAGGCTTAACCAAAGATTTCTAGGAATTTCTAGTGCTATCCAAATTCCTCCCTTGGCTCAAAGGAAAGGTTAAGAATGGCTGACTCCATGGGATGTTCCACAAAATCCACATGATTTTTAGCTTCTAGAGAGCTAAGGTGCTGTCCAATTTTGGGGTGCTGTCCATCAAACCACAGTCTAGTTGGTCAATCTATCTCATGTGTTTCCAGAAATTTTCAGCAACCACAGGAAATTTCTTCTTTCTTACTGTCTCCCTACAACATGGACGATTTTACTTTTGCTGCTGACACCATCTCTCAGATACTAACATCACTAATGAACTCCCATTCCTTTGCTCCTCCTACCCCACCCACCCTTTGACCCAGTGTTTAGTGCTCACTGTTTGGAGGACTGGCAGTGTTTGGTTAGACTAGGCAAGACTTCATGCCTGATGAGTGGACCACCCCAGCACCCCAGGCTGAGACAGGGCAATTTTTCAGAGGTTTCTCTCATACTCGACCTAAAGAATTTATCACTTCTCTTCTCTAGAGGAGAAAAGTTGTAACTTTAGGCCCTCTGGGGTACTTTTCAAGCACAGAGTTTCACCTCAGAAGATTCAGTTCCCTGCATGTTTTTTACTCCCATCCTTTTCTCTCAGAGGTTTTTCTACCATTTGTCTTTCTCTGAACGAGTTATGTTACCTTTTCCTTCCTTTTGAATATGCTCTTCCTTTTCCCTGAAAAGCCTCACTCCTCTCCATCCTCCAACTCTAAACCAGCAAACTGGTTCATTCTTCAAGTCACAGTCTTCATTGGTAAACAGTTTCCTAATGCCCCCAAAGACATCTGGTGCTTCGTCTCTCAGTTTTTTTTTTTATTATAACCAACCCCCAAAGCATTTTCCAGGTTATTAATTATTGATTCTCAAAATGTAGTAGGATATAGTGCATGTATTCATAAATTATAAATTCTTCAAGGGCAGAGGTTGTGCCTTACTCATCTTTGTAATTCCAGCGCCTAATAAACAGTAAGCACTCAATAAATCACTTCTTAAATAAATAAGATTTTTAAAAAGGCCTATCAGGAGCCACAACATAGTTAACATTTATGGAGTCCTGATGAGACCTTCTTATGGACCAGGCACTGTGCCAACAGCTTTGTATGCATTCTCTCTGAATCTTCTAAAATCCCTGCGGGATAGGTAGAGTTAATAACCCCTTTTTACGAATGGTAAAATGATGCTTCGCAAAACTAAGTATTTCAGGATTTGAACTCAAATTCTGATCTCCAAAGTTCATGCTCCTACCTACTTTATATTTCAAAGGGAAAGGATATAACAAATTGATATGAGGATTGTTTCAAGAGAGCGTATGTAAACATTTAAATTGGGTGTTATCTATGGTATCTTAGTAGAGGCTGCTTTGTAAAGCTAAGATAACCATATGCATGAAATCTTACAAACAATGGTTTCTCTACTTTTGCTGCTTCTGTACCTCATGCCTTAGTACATGCTGTTCTCAGTCTACCAAGCCCTTACCATCTTACCCATCTGTAGAATTCCAATTAATATTTTAAAACTTTGCTAGGGCAGCTCTTTGGACTTGAGGTTTTTCTGCCAAAGGAGACATTCTCCTAAGGGTTTTCTGTTCCTCACAATTACTTTATTAATATATATTTGTAGACGATATTATATTTACTTACATGTCTATCTTCCTTGTTCATGCTGAACTTTTCAAAAGCAGAGTCCGTGTCTTACTCATCTTCACACTCCTAGTGCTTGTGTAGCAAAAACCCGTGCATGTATCAAGGTGTTTAGTAAAAATATTGGCTAATTGAATTTGTGTTTCCCAGTTGGGCCTTCTGTAGGTTTTGAGGTATTACCTGCCTCTAATCCTGGCCAAGCAGGATGTGAAAAATATCCAGACCTGCCATTGCCAATGTTCCTTCCTTTTCAGAACTTCCCCTTTCTCCACACAAAATGTATTCTATTCCTTTTGGTTGCAGGGCCCTTATTTCAATCCAGGTCTGTCTGACTCTCTGCAAAGCCTATGTTCTTAATGACTAAAATATACCCAGGACATGCGTCTGTTATGACTTGGGCTAGATTTGAAAGTGCAAATAAAAACAAAGCAAACACCTCATAATCTTGAGGGTAGATAGACACTAAAAGTAGAGATAATTACCTTACAAGATGATAAAAGATAAATGTGTATGCCATCAACTTAGAGGGAGCAAATTAATTCTGCTTGAGAAGGGTTAGGATAATATGATAGGAAGTGACATCTGAGTTCAGACTTGTAGTAAAACTATGTCCTTTTGGGTTGTGAGGGAGGGGAGCAGCAAGGCAAGAGGCATTGTACAGAAGACAGCACTTGTGTAAAGGCAAAGGGACTTGAAGAAGCACAACATAACCTTGGAGAGGAAGCAATTGGGTGAGCTGCAAGAAAAGAAGTAAGAGGAGAAGTAATGGGAGATGAGGCTGGAGGTCTAAGCTGAAGTAAAATAGTGAAGATACAGGGCTTATGAGCCAGACTGAAAATAAGATTTTACGTAAGCCAAAATGAAAGGGTACCTCTTACGGTTTTTAATCAGGGTCATGACATAACGAGATTTATGTTTGGGAACTAACTTCAGTAAAAGATAGAATATGGACTAGTGTAGAGAAAGCTAGAGGCAAATTAATTAACTAAAGAGACTATGTAATACTATCATTGCCTAGCCAAGGAATGAGCTAAGGAAGCAGCAGTAGGCCTAACACAAAGATAGAACTGAAAAGACTTATGGATTAGAAAGGAGACAAATTCTATAGGATCTGGTGACTGCTTGACTATGGAGGAAAAGGAAGGGGTGGCAGAAGACTGTGACATTTCTAACTTGGGAAACTGGGGTGAACAGGGATGACAACATCCAAGAGAGTAAATATGAGCAGAAGAGAGGTCTGTGGGAGATATTTATAAGTTTAATTATATAAATGCGGATTTTGAAGGACCTCTGGGACATACCGTTAACCACTCACTCTAGGACTTAATCATATATTGTCAAATTAACATGTGTTTATGCAGACTTCTAAACTAATGATAAAACCTTTAAAGATCTTGTATCTTATTTCTTTCACAACATCACTGGTATATAGAAAGCCTTCTTTAAAACAACCACAAACCCTTGGTGAACTGATTTGATCTGTATGGACTATGACTGTATACGTAAATCAAGACATAGTTTTATTATCCATTCTAGGACTGAGGAGTAAAAGTCTTCATAACTTCTAAATTGCTATGTACAAAGAATCCTAACATACTTAATATCATGAAGACAAGAGAGAAAGAAGAGAAATGACATCTTTTCTTTACATTTGCTGGTAGCTAGAGGACATTTTCCCCTATAACTCTTAATCTGCCATTTATCCTGGAATAATTAGTCTCCAAGCTACTTGAGAAAGTCACCTAATCCAAGTTCAGTGTTTTATTCACCATTCCCAAGCACTACGGTATCAGATATTGCCTGTGCCAAATAATCTATGACCTTAGGAAGTTACACAAGTGGACCCTTACTTTAAATCTGTAAAAGAGGATAAAGCCTATCTTACAAATAAGGATTAAATGTCACATATAAAAATGTCTATACTATGTCTGGCACATAATAAGCAAGTAAATTAGTATCTTTCCTTCAAGTATCTTCATGAGAGAGAAGAATCTACATTAGCTTTTTAAAAAATATTGTTTTTAATATAAAGACTTTGGATATACAGTTGAGCCTTGAACAACATGGTTTGAACTGCACAGATCCACTTACATGCGGATTTTTTCCATAGTAAATACTATAGCACCACATGATCCACTGTTGGTTGAATCTGCAGATGCGTAACCGGGGATACAGAGGAACCACAGATATGGAAGGCTGATTATAAGTTACAGGTGGACTTTTGACTGCAGGGAGGGTCAGTGCCCCTAACAACCACGTTGTTCGAGGGTCAACCATATTTTAAAGTCACCTTCCAAGTTAGTAAAGCATAGTAGTTAAGAAATCAAGTACTGATATTAAACCTAGTTTAAAATTTACTAATCACATGACCTTGGTTGAGTTAGTTCACCTCAGTACGTTTTCTCATCTATAAAACGGGAATAAAAATTGTACTTACTTTGAAGGTGACTGTGTGGAATACATGACATAATGCAAATAAAATACATACTTATTATGTACCAGTTAGCACGCTAATCAAAAAGTTAGCTATTACAACCATTATAATACATGTGTCAAATATGAAAATATAATGTAATTCTTACTGCAGAGATAAACTATACTATTTGTGTATATTATATTTTGTATACCATTTGTATGTGTGAACATACATGTATGTGCCCTTGAGGGACACATGAGGAGGAGGTCAAAGGGAACAAGAAACTGAATTCAATACACTGAAAAATATACCAAAAAAAAGTAGTACTTTTTTTTGCAGTACGCAGGCCTCTCACTGTTGTGGCCTCTCCCTTTGCGGAGCACAGGCTCCGGACGCGCAGGCTCAGCGACCATGGCTCATGGGCCCAGCCGCTCCTCAGCATGTGGGATCTTCCCAGACCGGGGCACGAACCCGTGGTCCCCTGCATCGGCAGGCGGACTCTCAACCACTGCGCCACCAGGGAAGCCCCAAGAAGTACATTCTTGTATGACAAATTTTTAGTCAGAAAAAAAGATGCAGTGACAAGGTCACAAACTAAATTTTAAATCTTTGCGGAATAACTATCTAAACTGTTGTTTTTATGCAAGTTTGGATGATCATAGTAGACATGAAAAAATCTATAGGGTATTTTCATATATTTTCCAGAAACCTTAGAATAATACATTTTTACATAATACTTACTGAATTAACTTTAATTTCCTTTTAAGAAAGCAATATACAGATGAACATTAATAGGACTTTTTATTTTACCAATAATATAACAATAGTACAAGTATTATTCCCACACAGAAATGGTATTTCTCACTTACCCACTGATCACCTTATAGTTACTTTCTTCCTCATATCAATAAAAAAGCCTTCAGTGAGTAATTTACATCATTTTACTTGATCTTCCCTGACTCTCAGCAACATGTTTTGTGAGAAATTTGACTAAAATATATGGTATAATTGTTGACAAGGAATTTTTTCTTGTGTTTAAAGAAATGTCCTAAGAATACTGGACTCAAAACCTGTCTCTCAGTGTCATAGTACAAAAGTGTTTATGCATTAATACTAAATAGTTAAGCTACATGGGCATACTAACTCATTAATCCAGATACAATAACTTAAAATAACACCATGTCCCTATTAGTCTAAAGTTCAACCCTGAATTTATCTATGAAGGAAACCAGCAAAAATAAATTAAGACCTTAACAACATCTGGACAGAAATGTTTGGTCAAATTTTACATACTATTTTCAAGCAGTCTTTAAACTGTTTTAGCAGCCTAATTTATATACCACCACTTAATATGTGCATTACAAATAAGGCTGATTCATTCAGATATAGAGATGACTCTTGGAGATAGTTCATAATACTATGTACATTTATTTGAAGTACATTTATTTATGTATTTTAAAATAATTCTCTACGTCTCATTTTTCCAAAATTCACACTGTATTCAACCTCAATTATTCTGGGGTAGCAGTATTTTGAAGTACCTACCATTGGAAATCTCAGTATGATGTCTATTAACCTCTTGAGTAACTGTAGATACATTTTTAGAGCAAATAAGTATATGTTACAAAGACTAGAAATAAGTTAAATTTATCTAAATTTGTACATCATATGTACCCACAGACCTAGGATCTAAAATGTTTCTTTCGTAACATTTCTTTTAATTAAAATGATCAACCCAGCACAAATAACTTCATTTCTTTATAATCCTGGTACTCATTAACTCATTAACATTAAAGGCATCTAGTTGATATTTTGTAGGCAGGTAAGAAATTAGTAGGTAACATATGGTAAGTCAAGTATCAATATCACTTAAAATCTTGTTTCTAGGCCAAGGCCAGAACTGGTAATAATACATAAAGCTCTAGAGCAGTGACTCTGAAACTTCAGTAGTGAACAGAAGACTCATGTGGAAATGCTTCTTAAAATGCAAATCTCAGAACCCAGGTCACTGGAAATTCAATTACAGTAGCTTTGGGATATAGCCCAGTAGTCTGTGTTTTAAACAGGCAACTCAGGTGATTCTGATGCAAGTGGTTGAAGGGAGTTAATTATTAGTCTTCAGAAGGTCACAAACCCCGATACATAAAGAAAGTAATATAGAATTTTTCAGACACCCTCACTCAAGAGAATAATGCCTTTATCAGACTCTCAAAGGGAGCCAAGACCCAAAAGAGGGTAAAAGCCATGTTGCCTTCAGAAGCCCTAAAGTCCCAGTAAAAAAATCCCTTTTCAGCAACTGGATTCCTATAACTTGTAAGACTTCTTTTAGCATTACTAGTCTGGTCTCCTTTGCCTTTTTCAGCTATAGAAGCAGGCACCTTGCAATTTTTTTTTTTTTTAAATAAAATTACCAAATGCTAGTACGGAAACTTTATCAACATCACTGTCTTCTTTCCAAGAGATTATGAGATCTGCAACTCTACTCGTTACTGCTTTTTTTCACTCCTTTTTCTTTTCCCGAATTTGTTGAAATAAGTTTTATTTTACTATTAATTTAATGTTGATTTTAGAGGAACTGTACAGCTTTAAAAAAATAATGTAATAAATCTTGATAATGTAAAAATTTTTAAATTGTCCTTTTTCTAAGGCTAATCTAAATATCTTTAGGTATCCAAGGGCATTATTTAAAATTAAAAAAATAAATAAAAAGGGCCTTTGGCCTTTTACTTGAAGGTCTCTATAGCTTACTCACAGCTGTGAGAAACATTTTATCTGTAAGTTATAAACTTCTTTCTTCTTCATAAAGGCATATGCTTCTCATCAGCCATAAAAAGGAAGATGCAACTTTAAATTGTTATATAGGCACTAAAAATAAATGATAGGAAAAGGAAGGATAGAGATGTACAATCACTGAACTCTTAGTGCAACAGCACTTTTTTCATGAGGATGCTTAATTATTCTAATGAGTATTATGTAGAAAAGAAAAGGAAGAAAAAAGCATGCTTTTTCTGAACCCTAGTATCATCCACTTAATAGCTCTTATTATAATAGCATTTACTATTTATATCCACATACAGTCTTATAAAACAGAAATTCTATTAAAGCAAGAATACTATATGCTAATCACTTATTGGCAACTAAACTGCTCACCTGAGGTTTAGTAGCTAAACAGTACTTTTTTTTTTTTTTTAATGTACGCGGGCCTCTCACCATTGTGGCCTCTCCTGCTGCGGAGCACAGGCTCTGGACGCGCAGGCTCAGAGGCCATGGCTCACGGGCCCAGCCGCTCCGCAGCACGTGGGTCCGGGACACGAACCCGTGTCCCCTGCATCGGCAGGCGGACTCCCAACCACCGCGCCACCAGGGAAGCCCTAAATAGTACTTTTGTATATATCTTATTTATCTGTTCCCAGTGAAAGGTAAGCAGCACACCAGGAAGGGAGCAATCCCCCTTAGGTTGCAGAGCTTTTCTATCCCTGTCACTCCCAGAGTAAAATACTGGCTCAAGATACATTTAACTTGCTAAAAAACTACATTATGCTGTGAGAAGATTTCAATATGTATGTTTCCACGCTAAGTTCTTCATCTCTAACTATTTAAGGAGAAAGTCCATTCCCCTTAAGAAAGGTCAAGTTACAAGCCACTAGGTATTAAAAGTTTTTTGTTTATGCTTTTGGAGAGAGGGAGGGTAGAGAGAAAGCAGAAGAAAGGCAGTGGAGACACGGTAGAATCTTCTTCTGCTGCAGTAATCAATTTCTACAACAAAATATGTGTAACCTTACTCGCTTTAGAATAACTGGGTGGCATTATGTATGACATGCATGAGTGCACGTGTGTGCTGGGACAAGGGGGAGCGCTGTTAATACCTGGTTCTCATCCTTCTCCCTAAGAAAGACCTTTATGACGGCAAGGTGGTGGCTCTTCTGGAGGTCCATTTCAAGGTACTTCAAGGCATGAATGGCTATATAATCGATTACTTTTAAACATTACTTTCCTGAAACTTCAAAACTCACTTCAATTTCACCTGACTAGTCAGAAGGTCCCTATCCAAATTCTTCCCTGGGTTGAGCCAGGATGAGTGTTCTCAGTTATCTCACTCTAGTCTCAGAGAGCTCTAGTCTCAACTAGAGTTGAGGATCCAGAAGCCATCCTCACAGGAATTCATCACTCTAGTGTCACACCCAAGACAAGTTATTGAGTCCAGATTCGGCAGTGCCATCAGTGCTCCAGCCCCCTGTGAACCTGATGTTTAAGGATCTCTCAAGAGCAAGGCATGAGAATTTGAAGACACCAGATCTTAGCTCTAGAACAATAATTCTTAATACTGGCTGCATTTTAGCATCATCTGAGGAACTTTTAAAAATAACAATACTAGAGTCCCCACCTTCAGAGATTATTATTTAAATGTTAGAGGTTAGCCTTGGATGATTTCAATGTGCATTCACTAGAACTATCTTAGACCAAGAAGAAAGCGTATATGAAAGTATTGTTTTAATATGCCAACTTGTTAAGGATGGGGTAAACAATTAATAAACTAATGTATGTATATATGACAAAGATTACATTGTATGTGTTACCAAAACTGACATTAGAGTTTGTACAAATAAAATAGAAAAAACTGTATTTTTTAAAAAACCTATTATTATTGTTGTTTACAGCAATAATCTATCATATTTTCCTAATTATAATGAATTTCAACAATGATTATGAATACCATTAAATATACATCTGGGCTTCCCTGGTGGCACAGTGGTTGAGAGTCCACCTGCCAATGCAGGGGACACGGGTTCGTGTCCCGGTCTGGGAAGATCCCACTATATATAAATACATCAAGTTAACTGTGTTAGTTTTATTTAATTAGATGACAAACTTGGAGAAACAGAGAATCATTAAGCTAGATATTTAACTCTGTACATATACTATATGCTCAGGTTTGATGGACATGAACTTTCCTATCAGTAGGGTGCTCTGATTAAATATCAAACTAGATGGGCTTCCCTGGTGGTGCATCAAAAAAAAAAAAAAAAAAAAAAAAAAATCAAACTAGGCAATAGCCCAGTATTACAGACCATTGAGTTCCCTTGTACTAAAAGAGTAGCAACAGCACGTGCCCAAACTAAGTATCAAATATTTTGAAACATAACTGATAGGCCAGTACTCTAGCTCAATTGATACTCCTATAATAATGTCTTTTTTACATATAAAAACTCCTTACTCCATATATTATTTTCATATAGACTCTACAAACTAATTTTAAAGATAATAAAATTACACAATATACAATAGTAACTTACTTGATAAAATGAATATATTCAGAAGTTAGATGCAAATGGAGTTTCTATATGCAGAACACTTTTTCATTAGTTTATGATTAAAATTTCAGAAATGCTTTATCCTCATTTCTGATTACTATTCAAGCAGCAGTGGCTTCTGACATTTCAGCACTGAGTTTCCTTGTGTTTCTCTTAGCCAAGGGTAGGAAATGATTTTTTAAACACTTCAGTACATTAGAAGAGCTTTCTATTTAAAGGAATTCTTCAGTGAAACCTTTTCACCGTTTACTTTACAGCCTTTGTATGTTCAATTTTTCATGTAACAAATTTCTTAAAATCTGGCACAACAATAAAGTGAAAATAGTATGTGTCCCTAAGAGACAAAACCATAGATATATACCAGAAAAATAGTAAAGCTTAAAACATACAGAAGACATTATACCCTAACTATAAATAATGTATAAATATGTAGTGAGATACTCAAGGAAAAAAAATTTTTCTTATAAAGTATGTCCGTATCATATTATATCTGGAAGAATGATACAGTATTATTTTTTCTGAGATGACAGATCTAAGGTTGTAAAGCAGAATATGCATTTTTAACTCCCAGTTATTATTTTTGTCTGTAGTCTGTTGCACCATCTTTCTCCTTTGCCATATGCATTGTAGATGGGATGTTTCCTGTTGTTACTATGTCTAGCTTTGCAGACTCAACTTTCAGTTTATTTACTTCTCAAACTGTGATCCTGTAATTGTGCTTTGCTGTCCCTAAGTCAAAGTAAGTTACTAGGATGTGTACCTAGTTTTCCTATTTAATATCCTTTAAAAAAAACACAAAAAACAAAATTCAAACTACTTGTTAACTTAAAGGAATTAAACAGTAACACTGAAAGTGAAATACAAAAATTATAATGGAAACGAAGATGAAATCATATAAATTTCTTACAAATCCTTATATCTATTAGTTTAGTCAAAACATTATATGTGATTGGAATACCCTTTAATAATTTATTACAAGGTATTTTCTTATCAGACATAACCAGAATTAGCCTATAGTAACAGAATTTCAAACCAGTGTTAGATCAAAACCATCCCAGAAAAACTTGTGCCTTTAATCTTCCACCATCCCCTGCTTTTCTCTTTTTTTTTCAGCAACAAGTATGCTGTAGCTAAGTAAATTCAAGAAACAACTTTCTTCACTGAGAAAAAGAAACATACACTCCTGAAAAGTTCTAATAGACAAGAGCTTCAGGAACCATGGCATCAACATAGGTGTCTTCCAGGGGCACAGAGCTCCCTTCTAAAAATTTTGTACAAATATGGACTTAGCAAAAATGAAAGATCATTCAGTAAATGTTAAAGGATAACAAAAAGAAATTTTTAAAAATTCAAAAATGAAAACAAACATGTAGAAATAAGTTAAAAAAGTACAATTCCTCACAGTATATTAAATACATTCAAGTCGAAGTGGCTGGTCCAAATTTCTAGGCACTTTGTCTTATTTTCTTCTCTTTTCACTTCCTGTTTTAACCCAAGTGGCAAATATAAGTATACTAGGAGGCAGGGGACCTTGGTCTTAAATATACCACTTGCTATATGACCCTGGATAAATCATTTACCTTTTCTGGGTCTCTATTTCTTCATCAATAAAATTAAGAGGCTGAAAATTACATGTATTTATTACCTAGAAGGGTCTGTCTTACAACTCAACTTATATCTTCATTCTCTAGCTACCTGAAAGAACTGTTCTTTGTATAGCTGACCACTGTTAAGCTCCATGATCCCTACCTGTCTTATTTATTGCTGAATATCTGGCTCACAGCAAGTAATTGAACATGTGTAGAACAAACTGAATGAGTATTTATGCTTCTCTATACCACTATGAAAAACCTGAGATTCTTCTTGTATCCTAGGACTCTCTTTACCTAACTGCATCTATAATATGAATACATAAATAATAATGTACATCTTTTCTCTCTTTGAAAAATATTCCTGCTTATGAAAATATTACTATTTTCTTGAGTCAGGATTTGATGCCCCTTAGCAGCTGATGGTAGTCTTAATAATATTCTAAAGTGTCCACAACATTCTCATTTAAAGAGAATAATCCTTTTCATAAGCCATAACTTTAAAAACGATTATTTAAAATATAATGATATTTTTTCTAGAAACTTAAAGTAGTTTAATCACATCAGGACTCACAAAATAATTTAAATTTTCAAACTGGGTTATTAGGTGATTAGGATCCCCCTGAGTCTATGCCCCTAATAACTGGCAGAATGAATATATGAAAACACCAGAAAGAGAGAGAAGAAAGAGAGAGAGATATGGAGAGAGCAAACATTCTGCAAAACTTGTTTAAAATTTAAACATTACTCCATGCGGAAAACAGTACGGACACTATGTCTTTGAGTCAATACCTTGCTATTTTAAACACATAAAGAGTTATCTTTCTTCAGTTTTCTATAATAAAAGTTGAATTTAGGTGGAGGTCCCCATAAACTATTAGACTAAAACACTAAATTTTAAGTTTTAAAGAGAAAATTCATAATAAATTATTTTACATAAAATACCTCCTAAGCAACTATTAGACAGTCTTCTATTACTTATTTGTCTAATCAACCATCTACAATTCTCTCTTAAAGAGATGGTTTTGAGTTTTCTGGTCATCACCATTTATTATTTTCTGGATCCCAACCGAACTGTTCATCACTTTCTTAAATTGATGAATTATAGACACTATGCAATATTCTAAACGAGAAAAAACAAACATCTATTTAAAATGTCTTTCTAATATATCTTTCTAAAAAACAGAAACTGTTCTTATAATCCTAATGGTTTTCAAAAGTTCATTGTACAATAATTTATTCTTTGAAACTTGGAATCACTTTTCACAGAAACTAAATAAGAATGATGGTTAAGTTTTTTAGGTGGCTCAGAAAAGCACATTGAGGCGATAGTACTACAGTACTTCCTGATACTATGAGAAATAGGAGAGAAGTTTTCCACCTAGCTTATCAAACAGGGGTGGTGAGGGTGGAGGGATGGGGGTGGAGGGGAAGCCAGTTGATAACTAAAAAAAGATACTCAACTGTTACATGTCCTGAGGGATACATAGGCCACCACTTAGCTTTAATTAGTCTAATCCCAGTTATGACAAAATTTGTTTTTTCATACCATCTTTCCATTCAATCAACCTTAAGTAAGAGGACACATCCAAAGGAGACACAAGCCAGTGAAAGTTTTGACGAACAAAATAATATACCTTTAACATTTAGTTTGCCAACTAATAAGCTTGTTGTTTGAACAGAGATGTGTGGCTCAACATACTGGCACATGGAATATTCTGAATTCTAATTTTAGTCTTTCTGACTTTAAATACTGCCATGCTTTAAAAGGTCCTAAACTTTCTTTATGTCTCAGTTTCTTTATGGGAAACAGTAGGGATTTTTTTCCCTCTATCTCTCAATGATAAGATTAAGAAGTAAAAAATAATGTAAAGAATTTGTCAAATAAAAATGCTACATAAAAGTCTCATACACTTTTCAAGGAACTGTAAATTAAACTGAATTTGTTTTATTCTGCCAAATGAAAAATTACCAAATTAGACTCTTACCAAAACATATTAGTCACCATTAAAAAGAATGAAATAATGCCACTTGCAGCAACATGGATGGACCTAGAGAATGTCATATTAAGTCAGTCAGACAGAGAAAGAGAAATATTGTATGATTTATATATATATTCAAATCTCTACCACTTAACTATGTGCCATTCTGTGCCTCAATTTCCTCATCAGTAAAACACATGTAATAATTGTGCCCACCTCAGGGTGGTCTAGAGTCCAGGCTCTTAACCTTTTTACAATATTGCCTGTTTAATGTGGGGTAATTAAGGCCAAAAAAAAGGAAATAATTTAATACTACTTCACTTACTAAGAATTACCAAAAGCACAGCTTAAGCTACCAGTAGAATACCTACATTAATGAATTGTGACCATTTATTCAAATTTCTCTAATATCTGAGTTCAACAACATTTATAGGTGCCCATTTTATTAGCAAAGTACAGAATAGCAAAAAGACGGAGTAAATCAAGCCCTCATTTGTAGAATTTCAGGAAAGTCTTAAAAGTAGTTTTAGGAGTAACAGATTTATTTTTTTAAAAAGGTAAACAATTTAAAAATTTAATGTATATATAATTTCACAAAGATTCTAAAACATGATTACTAATAGAAGAAGCAGAGAAGGAAAAGGAAAGGAAGCCAAGTTTTAGTAAATGTCCACAACATGCTAGGAATTTATATGCACTCAGTACTCTATCATCTAATAGTCACAACTCTGTGAGAAATGCATCACTATACTAATTTTTACAGATAAACTAAAGTTCAGAACCATAACAGCTCACCAAAGGTTGAATACTACAGTAGTCAGTATATGCAGCCCGTGTTTAAACCTAGGCATGTCTCTGAAACTATAAAGGTTGTTCCCTATTTATAAAAAGAGTATAATGGTTACCACTGATCATCTGTGAATATAGTGGTTAGAAGAGTATAGAAACATACTATTAAGTTCAACATTTAATTTTAAGGATAAATTTCATAACCTTTCTTTCCCAAAGTTGTAGGATTTTAACAACAGAAAATGGTATTTGTCTCACTTTTACATTCTTAACAGAAGTTCTTGCACAGGTGCATACAAGCTGTGAGGAAATACTTCCTTAAGTGTGTTCCTCGGAATGTTTTTTCTGGTTGTTAAGATTAAATAAGATAATGTATGTAAAATGCTTAGCACAAAGTAAGCACTCAATAAATGTGAGTGATTACTACTGCAGTAAAACAATCCTATTCAGCATTCTTCAATCATGTTTTCTAAACTTTGATGAAGAAACCTTCCTGGAGGTAGAGGGATCATGCCTATTAACTTATCACAGAACTAGGGATCTCTGGAATATACTTTGACAGACAAGTAGAAAGCTGTAAAACAGAGGGAACACATCAATCACGGAATAATTCCCAAGTGATGATTCTTCAATTCTGTTTAGAAGGTATGATGACCTCTTAGAGTTATTAGTTACATTTAGTGAACTGTCTTTTCAAACACTAATGAGCTTCCCAAATACTTATGGTCTATGAATCATCAGTAGTTTACTAGACACTGTAGTAAAATAAAGCAATGCTAGTGATACTGTCTCATTTAGAATGTTTTATAAATAAGTAAAAAATCAAATACATAAGTAAATAAATAAACACTAAACTCAATTCTGTAGTTCTTAATTTTAGATATTAATCTTTTAAAAGTCATACCTGAGAATGCCACAAAGTTCAAGATCACCTGATGAAGGATGATGCATTGGCAGAATTCATCAACCAAGAGTAATGTGATGTACCCTGTCTATTCAGCAAATGCTTGCATGTATTTTGCCTTTTTCTTATAATTTAACACATTTTGTGATATTTTGGTCTTAATAAAATTCAAGTAACTTATCCATCTTTTTATAATGTTCTTAATACTTGGGGCATTTCTTGAAGTTTTAGTTATTAATTAGATTGTTTACTAATACAGACAGAAACTGGTGTTCAAAGAGGCTTAAAATGTACAAGAAATGAAAATATCTTATTGACAATGTTCTAAGTTAAATGGAAAATAAGAATCAAAAGTTAAATTTCTTTAACTTTGTCTTTAAAAGTACTACTCCAAGGGAGATATATCAATATTTTCAAGGCTAACACAGAGGCCTGAAATAGTTAACATAACTTAGTAATTTATAATTACTTCTGACTGTATGAATTACTCTAAAAAAAACCAAAATAAAGTTGGCATTGTATCGTTACCATTTTGCAATTCTGCTTTTCTTAAAAGAAGTTAAAAAAATTTTGTGTTCCAATATGTTGACACAAATATGTCAAGATTGGAACAATTTGTGAATGTGATGTCTTCTACTTTCTCTGTCTTGGTACGCTGCAGACATGACACTGTTTCATATCCAGGTGCCAGTTGAGGGTCCACTCAAGTTGTCCAACTGAATGTGACAATCATTTCCTATGATCTCTTACAGCAGCCTGGTATACTTGCAGACATATTCTTTTTCTTCATTATTCAAACATAGTCAATCACACCCAGGACATTCTCTTGAGCACATACAGACATCAATGTAATCCCCTTTTATGCTTTTCTTTTCTAGCTTCCACCTAGGTATGTTTAGGGCACAACATAATATTCACTACTTTCCATTGTTAAAGGGGTTTTAGGAGACCTGACCACTACAACAATGATTTTACGGGAAAAAGCGTTATGAGTTTTAAACTGAAATAAAAATGAACTCCTTAACAACCCTTTTATAAGTACAGTTGACTCTTGAACAACAGGGGTTTGAACCATGTGGGTCCACTTATACACAGATTTTCTTCAATAGTAAATACTACAGTACTACACGATCTGCGATTGGTTGAATCCTCCCATACGGAGGAACCGCAGATAATGAGACCAACTATAAATTATACTCAGGTTTTTGACTGCTTGAAGGGTTGGCATCCCTAACCCCCAAGCTGTTCAAGGGTCAACTGTGGTAGTAAGCTTTTGTGTTGAGTATAAAGAATATTAGTCTAAGTTTAAATAGTAACCCTAAGGCTAAAAAAATCTTGGCCTACAACATACTGCAATTTGGCTTCTACATAACTCCTTAGCATCACTTCTTACCATACACTCTCTAGTTCTTAGCTTCTGTCACTCTGACCTTCATTTAATATTAGGTACTATGCTCCACATCCCCCCATCAGGACCTTTGTACATACTGTTCCTTCCGTCCACAAAACTTTTTTCTCTCTCTTGATCAAGTTAACTCAAATTCATCAAAATTTCAGCTAACTAAACAGTTTCTCAAAACAAAACAAAAGCTTCCCTTGGTCCCACTAATTGATTAATTATCCTCCTAAAAGGCCTCATATTAAATACCATGTACCTCTCTACAGCAAATGAAACAGTTTCAACTTGCATTTATTTATGTGATTTGATTACTATCCTTCCCTATTTCTAGGACTTCAGTTTAGAAGAGCAAGATCCATGTCTATTTTTCCTCACGATTCCAGTGAGCACGTAACAGGTGTCAACCTACATTTGTTGAAGGAAGACATCGACTAACTACTGATTAAAAAAAAAAAAAAGATAAACACCAAGTCAATGACCCCTACATGGATTTGAAAGAAAATATTTCATGACTTTTTGGATGAAACAAAATACAGAGTCATATTTTATAGAACTTGTGAAACTTCCCATTTTTCAGAAAAAAAAAGTTCAGTACATAGTGGTAGGGGGTAGGTGGGATGGTAAGTTACATGATGGGGCCAGCTGGAAACAAATTAAATGCACATAAACCTTATAAAGTAAATGGAGAAAAAGTAAGCTGTATCTTTTTGTTATTTTTAGAATTTATTTATATATAAGATTTATAGTTTCAATTGTGTACTATTTACTACTGATCCTAGAGACCAACCTGAGTATGAATTTTAATTATGAAGGGAAAAAGAAACTCAGTATCCTTGGATAAAATTTTCCTATTTTAACTATAGTGTTTCATTTCCAACGCATATTCACAATACACTTGCTTCAGACTCTGACGGATTTTCCAGTCATAATTGCAAACAACTATTCATTGTCTTATTTTTTATGCAAGTTATTTTGTCCCCTATTCCTTTTCTGACCTGCATTCTGGGAAATATTGACACCAAGTCAATGACCCCTACATATTCTGAATTTTAATTATTATTTTATTCTGAATTTTAATCCTAGCTTTCAAACTAGTAAAAAGAAGCGTCCCCATCCCCTTATCCCATTGGAAGCTTTGTCTTTACTTGAATTACTCTCTTCTGTGCCAACCTAGCATCTCTCCTCTACCTAAACTCTGATTAACTCATGTCCTCCCAGGAAGGCCACTGTGATTAACTCTACAGAATTCTAATTGCTTCTTTACTCTGCATGTTTACATACTGAGTTTGATGTTATTTTACAAAGGCTCCTGAAGTGTTTTTCAAGTACAAGTTTCAGTCACTTAAAAAAAAAAAGGACTTAATCTTAAAACCTCCTGTTTTATTTTTGTCTTTATTCAAACCAGTATCTAAATACAGAAAACATCATAAAAATGTTAAGTGACTATGCCATCTGTATTCTGAATGAGCATACAATAATTTGGATCACTGATTAAAATAACAAAAGTCTATCTTAGGCCCATACATTGTATCTTATCTCAGACTGAAACTAATTTACTGTCTACCACTTTAAGACTGACAGTCCTCACCACTGGTTCTCCAGTCTATATTTTCCCAAGATAGTGAGAAATGCATTTTGCAATAAGAAGCAAAATATTTAAAAATCAGGATAGATTACATCCATTGTTCGTGCCTCAAGTGACTAGGCTTTTCACCCTGTTAGATTAGATCAGTCTAACAGACTTTATTTGTATCAAGCTATGATGATTGTTGGCCAATACTCAATTCTCTTCAAGGTAGTCAAGAGATATATTAATGTGACAATTAGGGGCTAGGACTGCAATTTTCCTGGGTCATTCTTTTTCTGAATCCTTTAATATGTAAGTATATTTTTCCATTATAAAATTACTACATGGATATGAGCTTATTCTTAAAAAAAAAAAAAAATCCCAGTAATACTAAAGTACGCAAAACAGGAAGAGTTCTTCAACCTTCCAGCATCCCACATACATACTTTCTATAAACTAAAGATACAATTTGGTACGTATTTTCCAGACCATTTCTTAACGTATTTACAAAAATATAAGGCATATATTTTACACAATTTTTAATTTTATAAATATATATGCAGATATACAAAATTATATTATATGTATGTAAATATATATATTCTTATATGTTGTATGTATATTAACCTGTATGTATTTTTTTTCACACAAATGGGATCATACTGTGCACATTATTTTGTGACTTGGTTTCAACTTAGCTTATCTTACAGATCCTTCCAGGTTTTTAGCCTACAAGTCAAATTTTGCATGGTTGTTGTTAGCGCTTATCTTTAGATACCACAGGTAGTCTTTCCTAACTTTCTACCCTATAATAATCCCAAAATAAAAGGATCATTACTTTCAATGCCAAGGAAAATGAGAAATACAGCTTTTTCCACTGTAATGTTTCTTAATTAAAAGCATTTTAGCAAGTTTTCATTCAATTTAATTTTTCATCATTCCTGAAATGTTTAAATCTCCTTTAAATTTATATTTTAATAAAAAATACATGTATATACATAAAGAATATATACATTTAATAAATCAAGGTCTAAAATTAATAAAAACTAAAATTTAGTTTTATAAAAAGCAAAAGCAATGTAAGATAGGAAATTTGCCTACTAATTAGAAAAATTAGACACATACACAATTCATTTTCTGACTCACTGAGGTAAACTACAACAGAGAAGCTGCTGAAAAAATATTTTCAGATAATTCTTAACAGCTTAAAAAATTTTTAAAACAGTTTATCAATGTACTTAAACATAGAAACCACAAACAGTATGAGCAGCAGACCAGAAAGGCAACATAAGATTAAATTAAAATATGTATTATGTGGATCTAGTCCCCTCTCATACATATAAAAATACTGTAGTAATGTGATTGCTGCTTTTGTTTTCTAATAGACAAAATATTGTTATATTCTTCAAACTAGAAACAGGAGTCAAATCAATTGGATAGCAAACTAACACTTAACTAAGAATTTACTAATGTTAAAAAAGCTAAACTGGATCATTTTAATAAGATATGCAATAATATAAGCTGCTAGGTTTTATTATCAAAAACGATTGTTGAAGGAAATGCTATACTAATTCTAGAATGAAAAAAGCTTCATTTTTAGACTTCTATGAAATAATTAAATGTTAATACTTCCTAAATAAGAAAAAGGAATTCATAAGGAGTGGCATGATTTAGGAAAGCCTATGGCTACACAAAATCATTGCCATTATTACTGGCGGTATTTGCATCTGGTAAGAGCTTTCTGATATATAGTGAACAGAACACTGTAGCTTTAATTGAAGTTTGAATGTTATAAACAGTTAGATGTCTGGCTCTGGCCTGCATTCTAATACCATCAGCAGAACAGAGATGGGAAGCATAAACAAACCTTTTAACTAGATTACAGTCTCTAAAATGGCCAAGAAATCCTTCAGCACAAACTCCTGTGTGACAAATGTGGAAGAAGGAAAATGATTTTAGAATAATGCTAAAAAAACAGCCTCTAAATTTCTGTCATTACTGGAACATGTAATTGATTTCCTAAATATTTTGATGTCGCTTAACATTCAGTAATGGTAAATTTTATATTTACTTTCCAAATAAATAAAAATCCTTTTTACTTTACATAGCAGCTATTTTTTAGATCAGTATATCCCAAGTAAAGAAGCTATTTGAAAATCAATACTTTCTTTTGTTGAAAGTGGAATACTTCCCTCCCCCAACACCAGTGAGCCTAGATTATTATTTTTAGATACTAGTAATATTAAGAATGTATGGATTAAGTTAATTTGTGGTAAACAGATTAGTAGACACTTCTGAACTGGGTGTATAGAAAACAATAGCTTTGAATACATGGAAAAATCACAGAATTTAATTACAACTTCTCTAAGAAAAGGTTATATAGGTCAAGTGAAATAAGGACTCAAATCAGAATTACTCACAACCAACTTTGAATGAAGTATATGCTTTTCACCAGGTATGATATCATTAGTGATTTTCTTTTCTGTTATGTCTAGCTACATTAGAAGATATACCTTAATATATGTTAGGCCTGGCTTGCACCTTGTCTCTCTGAAGAGTTATACTGAGTCATTCCAACTTCTAAAATCTTACATGATATAGAAATACCTCAAACAGAGATGCTTAAGAGTTAGAATCTCTACTTTTAACTGAATTACCTTTAGGTTATCTAAGGAGATTATTTAGGATCACAGACTTATGCAATCCCACCAATTATTCAGATCGGTTTAAAAACAAGAAATCACATGTTATAAACATTCCTTTCTGAAGAATAATAGATGACACAGAACAGTTCTTTAGCATTTAAAAATATTTCCAAACTCTACAGGTCATAATGCTTTGGCCTAACGTTTATAGGATAACAGAGTCAATGTAAGCATTCAAGATGAATTGCATTACTTAGGATGGATATGGAAGTTACTCGATTAATAAAATAGAATTTTTAAAAATTACCCTTTTCTCTTAAAAGCAAAGGATGTTAAAAATCAACTCTGATTAGCTGGATCAAAAAGTATCTTAATTCAGTAGCTGCTTTAAAGAACAACTATATAATAATTTAGGCATCTAGAGAATCCAACAAGTTGTCCATTCTTATACGAAAAAAATTTGACTTTAAGCAATACTAAAAAGAGTACATTAAACTTAATCATATATACTTGATGTAATAATTATGAAAATACTGTAAGATAGAAGGTCCAGAAAGTATGTATATATACACATCAAAACATTAGGCAATATAAACTCCCTTTACAGGTTTTCCATTATCAACAGTTATATAAAAATTTTTAGAGTAAATATTCACTGGGTCACAAATTGTTGGAACCTCCAAACTTCATGAAACAAGATACTAAATTTAACTCCATGCAAGACAAAGGAAGTTCAATATGTAGAAGGTCTAAATGTCATTTTTGCCATACAAAGAGAAGACTGACTTTATGTATATTTTATTTCAAGTTGCACACTGGCCTGCATCTATGTTCCTGATAAAGGATTGGATTTTTTGGTTTGTTTTCCTGTCCTTATAAATTTTTACAAATTTTCCATTGCTCTGTCAATAAGCTATTGGGGCCATAATTTTACTAATGTTTACCAGCATACTTACTGACTGATAAAAACTCTTTATTGTGACTGTTTTTAATTAGAAAGTGTCATGAATTTACTATGATGGAATATTTTGCTGCCACATGAAAAATTCCTTTTTTGTCAGTAACAGGTTTCTTCATTTATAACATGGGGACAATGTTAAAAAGTTAACAGGATCACTGTAAGGGCTGACTGAGATTGATAATATTTATCACAGTGCTAGGCACTCATAATAATTGGTAAGTATAATTATTACTAATATAGAAAGTTAAGAATGAATGTAACAGAGATCAGAATTGACTGACCCTCAGAAGTCTATATACCTTCACAAGATAATGTACCAGCAGGGGATCCCCTCCTTTTTAAAAATTGTGAATCAATATCATTCTAAGAGGTATATAAGAGCAAAGGAAATTCAGGAAATCTCTTTCTCTCTAGTATACTTTTAAATTTACTGATGAAAACTTTTTAAACATGCATTTTCCCACCTAACAGTATCCATTTAGTTAATAAAATTTATTTAGGCAGAGACATCAAATAAAGATATGACCAATTCGCCTGTGGAATACAATTAAGGTATGTCCTCACATTAAATTGTAGTGACTTGTAGGCATTGTTTCTCAGATGCCTAGCAGAGTACCTGACATACAGTAGATGCTCAAAATATGTTTAATGAATAATTAAGTACAATCTGTTTTGCACATACATTCAAAATACAGACAAGTTTGCAAAAGTACATAAGCTGGACATAGGCCTTCTGGCTGACCTCCTGGGGTCCCACTGATGACTAGCAATAAATGTTCATATCCATAGAAAACTGGAAAGTTGATAATTGTCTGGGTAAGGACCGAAAAAGCAAAGTCAGGGAAACATGTCACCTAAGTATCAGTTGCTTTATAGAGATAGAAAAAGCAGCTTAATCATTCCAGTAACCTATTGTACCAGTTACTCAATGAAATAAAATTTAAATGTATCCTGAACATTTGCTAGTACATTCTTAATTGGAGTTTTTTTAATCATCTCTTATTTAAAATAAATCACTTTTGTCAAATTGCATCCTGTACAGAATATGTTTTCACTTTTTATGAGTACTATTTGTTAACAGGATTTAAATTGGCTATTAGAAAAAGTGAGAACCACAGTTAAGATAAAGAAAAAAAATATTCGTGGTAGTGAATAAATTGTAGCAGGAAGGAAAGGAAAATGGAAGAAAAGGAAGAAATTCTACATCTGAGAGTCAAGAAATTCAAATATGCCTAACTCTAATAACAATTATGACAAACAAGCAGTAGGGCCTACTGTGCACCGGACACTGTGCTGTAAGGTATATAAATATTAACAAGAAAAAAATCTTTAGTCTTACTTAAGCAGTTCATAAAGCATGAATCACAAGTAAACATTTATAATACAATACGCATTCTTTATATATATATATATATATATATCTTTAATTCAAGAGTAAGAAGGGTATTCATTGATTAATTGGAAGTGCGGGGGAAAAATAAGCATTAGGGAAAGCTGAAATAATTCTCAAAATAGTAATAATCCAAGATGAGGGAAATCAGTATCTCCTAAAAAATCAACAACAAATTACTGAATTATAAATGGACAAAATTATGGCTTTAGAGCTATTTGCCTTAATATTCTTAGTATAGGCCCCCATATAAAACCCTTAAGTGCCATACACAGAACTGTGCACAAGTTTCATTCCTGACAAAAGAATATAAGGTAGTGTAGCACAGTGAATGTCAAGAGACCAGAGTTCTCTGGTCCATGTGTATCCACTTACAGACCTTGGAACTATGCACAAGTTCCTCAAACTCTCTGAACTTCAGCAATATGGAAAATGAAGAGTTGGATAAAGTGACCTCCAATATATCACCAAGTTGAAAATTACAATTCTAAAATATATCTTAATACTTAAAAAATAAGCCATAATGAAAATAAACAGACTCCTAAAGGTAAGTCATTATCCAACTTAGAGGAGGTCTGGAATCTTCAAACCATATAGGGTTACCCTGGGGGGTGGTGGATAAGAAATGTTTTCAAAGGAAAACAGAAAGGAAGTAAAGGTATTATAATCAAGCTGTAAATTTTCACTCAGCTGCCTACTAGGAAATTACCACCCCAGTTACCTACACAATTCGCTTTACTTAAGTGATTTCTTCACTAAGTTCTACTTTCCATCTTTTATGTTAAGGTTCCTGAGGTATTAAGGTGGGGACAAGAAATCCTAGGTGGACCTGGAATAGTATTATTGGGAGACAAACTTGAACTTGGCACAGATTTCTGCTTAAGTGCACCAATTACACCTCAGAGGAAGGTAAGTAATTGTTCAAATTTATAACAGAAAGGAGGGAAATAGGACCATGTTGTTTACTGCTACACAGTTTTTTTCCCCCCGTGTGTAAATGTCTACTTTTGCACACAGTTGGTAATTAAAATTTTACAGAACAAGTTTCTACATATGCAATGCTCTTCTGTCAGTAAAATGTAAGTATATTGTGTTTTGGCTTTACCATCAAGAAAACAAAAAATTAAAAGTATTATCATGTCTTTCTAATATTTATGTCAAATATCCTTCTAGATTTATTTTTCTTCAATCCTTTCTAGTTGATCAAATTGCTGTTTTCACATTGCCAGTCTGATCACAAAATTGCTACTTTACAGCAGAATATTTTTTGCTGACATAAATTATGGGATCAGAGATACCAATGCAGTTTCAAAAAAGGGTGTGTGTGTGTGTGTGTGTGTGTGTGTGTGTGTGTGAGAGAGAGAGAGAGAGAGAGAGAGAGAGTGAGAGGGAATGTGTGTGTGTGTGAATGTGTGCATCCATCTTTAAGGAAAGGATAAAGAAATGTACATATGAAACAAAATTCCACTTTGCAATGTAAGCCCTAGTAAAAGGCCTACATCAGAAATATACTTTCTAGCATTTCTGAAATCAAATACAGTACTGAATTTGAAAACCATTCACTAAGAACATACCAAGTAAAAATGAAGAATACTTTTATCAAGACTGTTACTCTATAAAACTAAATTTAGATTTATCTTTCAATTAATATCTCACTACAATGCATATTCTAACTACAACATCATGATTTCTTTGACTCATGAAAACATATTTTAGAAATTTGTCTCCTTTCACATATAGTGAGCAGTTTGGTTCAGTACCCCCAAGAGATGAAAAACTCATCTCAATTTACAACAGTAAATAAATAATTCAGTTAAAACTGAAAGTGGTACCAATCCAGCAAACTATTGATGGAGAGGTTTGGCCTTCTATGAAGCCAGAACAACATAAAAGTTTTCAATGGGGATTACTTGTTCAGGCAAGTTACAAAGATTAGAAAAATACCCAGATTAATTATGAAACAGATAATATTTTCATCTTATGTAAAATAAATACCAGGAACATATATAGGGAGAAACAAAACCAGTGGTATTAAAACTTAAAGCATTTTAAGCTTTGAACTTTATATGCTGATATATGAAACAAACATTTAACAAAAAAAGCAATAATACAAGTCAAAACCTAACCAAAGGCCTCTATCAACCAAAAATTTGAAATTTTCTATGCAAGTCAGACAAAACGAAAAAAAGGAAAATTAAACCCAGAAAGCAAAAACCAATCAAGTGTGTTCCAACACTGAAGTCAATATCCAAATCACACAGAACCAAAACGGGTAAAACACTCAGGTCTACAAATGGATAAGCAGTTCCGATACAATCCAGATCCCGACATTTTCCCACTCAGAAACAAATGCAGTAGAGCTTTTCCTAGGGAAAAAGGAAAAAAGCTCTCCAAATGCTTTTTTTAAAGTGACATCTAGAAAGTGTGCCTCTTTCTGTCTCTTTCCCTGGCGCCTCATTGGAGGAAGGAGGGGGTTGTTTTTGTATTCTCCCCCACTGGAGCAAGACACAATCAGATGTTAGCTAGAGGAGAGAAACCACTTTTGACAACAGCAAATAAAAATAAAAAGTGCCCTTCCTACTCTGACAGGATGGGCACCCACCTCACACACCCCTCCCCACTCCAGCCCCTCCTTCACTGCCCCCCCAGCACCACCCCCTCCTCACCCCGGAGCTCCACTGCGTATGTGGTTTGGTGCTACTGTTGCCCCGGAGTTAAAGTCAGAGCCAGAGGAAGGCAATGAAGCCCCCACAGACACACTTACCTTTCCTGCCCCCCACTTTTGAGTGCGTTCCCTGGAGCTGTGGAGGATGACACAAAGGGTAATAAAGGGGGGGGAGTGGAGGAGGAGGAGGAGGCGAAGGTGAGCTGTGGAGGATGACACAAAGGGTAATAAAGGGTGGGGAGAGTAGAGGAGGAAGAGGTGAAGGAGGAGGAGAGCTGGGGAATTGGCTGCTCCCGGGTGTAGTGAGATGTCTCCAGCCAGGGCCAGGCAGCAGCAGCAGCAGTAGCAGCAGCAGCAGCAGCAGCAGCAGCAGCAGCAGCAGTAGCAGCAGCAGCAGCAGCAGCAGCAGCAGCAGAGAAGGGTCTGTGTTGCTAAGAGGCTTTTGGTCTCTTTCTCTCCTTTCACGGCCAAAGAGGAGGAGGATGGAGGGGGCTCGGGAGGGAGGCTAGTGGAGGGGTGAGGGGGTAGGAGTCGTGGATGGGG
>NW_020173124.1:7236583-7299416 GCF_003031525.2 Neophocaena asiaeorientalis asiaeorientalis | reverse complement strand
GAGAGGCGGTGCCTGCGCAGGGCATGCCGGGAGTCTTGGTGTAACGTTGGCAGCAGCAGGTGAAGCGGAATAGGGAACGCGGCGAGAGGAGCAAGTGAAGGGATTCCTGCCTTCTCCAGAATCCTGCTCTGCCCTGATAAGGGCAGGCTTTTCCGTGAGAGGTAACATGGCGTAGGCAGGCCTCAGAACGAAAGCCGTGGGCGCCAGTGGCGAAAGGCGAATCGAAAAGGGGAGGACGGAAGGGTGTGGAGACTGGGAATGCGGGAAGGGGGGCAGGCTTGTCTAGGCCTGGCAGGCCAGAAACTAGGCGGGCTCCTTCCGTCTTGTGGCTTCCCTGTGAGCCAGCCGGCGACGAATGCTTGACGAGCGTCTGGCGTCCTGATGAGAGTAGATCTGTGGCAGGTGGTGACTACACCCCGGGGATGGTGAGGAATGTGATGGTCCAGGTGTAAGAGAGGAATGGGATCTCAGGAGCCTCATTAGATGACTCTGGTGACTGCTTCTTCAGCCCAGAGCGGGGCACCTGTCCAGGGAGAGAGACAAGCTGTGTGAATTTTGACAACTTCTGGCATTAGACGCAGTGTTTATATGGGGTGTGAGGACCTGCAGCCCTTACTTGGCTGACCTCCCTGGAATTCTGGAGAGGCTTTGGGGAGGGAGCAAGCTGGGAGTTCTTCAGTGGAACTTCCCTCCTTGTCTTGCCTTGCTGCCGCAACACAACGCCTGTGGCTGTTCTCAGAAGGGCATGTGAGATTGTGTAACCCTTGATAGTGTGTGTCGTGGTTGAGAGAGAAGGGACATCATCGAAGTTTGCCCTTTCTGTAGTGTAGATAACAGATTTTTTAAAAAGGTATTTTATGTGTCTTTGGTTATTAGCCTCGGATTTAGAGCCTTTGGTTTCTCAACTAGATGCTACTATTTTTGCTGGAAATAGTTTCCCTCATGTTAATTAAGAATATTTAAGAAAGGATTCATGGATTTTCATTAATAAAGTTTTTTTTTAGTAAAGTAGCACCGTTTCTTTTTCACATTCAGTCCATATAATCATAACGAAAGCCATTCTAGTCTTTCAATTATCTTCCATTGTAAAGGTGCTTTGAAAGATTATGACCCATATATAGTTTCTTTTAAGACCGAGAATCTGAAATTTCTCATGTTTATTGTGTTGATATTATTTAATTCTGGTGGTTCCTTTAGGGTACTCAGTTAAAGTTCCTACTTATTTCTCTTGTGTGTTTTGACAGTGGATTCTATTTATGCATCGAGTAGTGCTTTTACCACTTTCAGTGTGTGCAGTAATGTTGTCAAATGGAATAAAAACTAGACTCCTGTGCCTTAATGTTTTGTCTATATTGGAACCAAATGTTTGCCACTTTAGAACAGAAAAAAATTATAGCAGAGCCATAAAAGTGCCTTAGATAACAAGTTTTAAATCTTTTTTATGGCAAAATACTAAATGTGCAAAAAAGTGTACAGATCATAGATATGCAGTATAATGAATAGAAATAAAGTGAACAAAATGTGCAAAAATGCACAAATCGTAGATGTACAGTATAATGAATAATTATAAAGTGAACACTGTAATCACCACCAAAGTGAAGAATTAGAACATTGCTGACACCCTCTCCCCACCCCCCATTCATTCTTATTCATTCCTCTCTCCTCACCACACCCAAAGGTTAATTGGGATTGTCTGGATTTTTATGGTAATGATTTCCTACTTTTATTTCAAGTATTTTTTACCCACCTTTGTCAGCATTCCTAATCAATATACATTAATTTTGCCTGTTTTTTAACCTATGTGTAATTGAATTATGTTATGTATAGTTTTTCTCCCATGTTGAAATTTTTAATCCTGTTAACAGCTTTAGTTCACATATTTTCATTGTTGTATAGTAATGTTTATAGTATAGTAAGTGTAGTAAGTCTTTTTATGAATAAACCACAATTAATTTAACTAGTGTAGTATTGTGGACATTTGGATTGTGTCCAGTTTTTAGTGCTTAGAAATAATGCTTCTGTGAATTATCTTACACATGCATTTCATGTACATAGCATGCATTTCTGTAGAGTGTGGATTATGCCAAACTTTCCAAAGCGAATATATAAATTTAGACTCCCACCAACAATGTATGATAAATCCTTTTTTCTACAGTTTTCATAACAATTGATATTTTTTGTTTTTGCCGACCTGATGAAGGTAGCTTTAGGTTGTTGTTTTAATTTGCAGATCCTGGTTATTAATGGGGTTGAGCATTTTTTTCAAAAATTTATTGGTTATTTTAGAGGCAAATGTTGTGAGGCATTATGTTCCTGTAAATGTCTTTACTGTACCCTGTTAGTTTGACTGGATGTAGAATTCTAAATTGGTAATGTTTCTCTTCAGATTTGAGAAGGAACTCGTAGTGTTTGATATAAAGTTTGAAGCCATTCTTACTTTTAACACTGCACTTTACTTCTCCCCTATGGAAGCATCTACAACCTTTTTGTCTGAAACTTATAGAATCTTCTCTTTGTTTTACTCAGTGTTCTGAAATGTCACAGTAATGTGAGGTGACTTATGAGTCTATAGAAATCTACTTTGCTGTGCATTTCATGTATTCTTTCAGTCTGACAACCTGTATGCCTCAGCTCTGAGAAAGTTTCTGATACATTTTCTGTAATTTCCTTGCCTCTGTGTTTTTTGTAACTGCAATTAGATATTGTACTCCTGGACCTGTTTCTTTTCTCCCATTTTTCATCTTTTTCCAGTCTTTTGCTTTTCACTTTCTGGGAAATTTACTTGATTTTTCAAGCCTTGAAACTTGTTTCTCTTATCATATTTTTAATTTTGAATACCTTTTTTTGATCTTTGTATTTTTTTCCAAAGCATTCTGGTATTTTTTTTCTCTTTATGGATTTAAAGTTTTGTTTTGAGGTTTATTTCTCCCTGCGTGCTCTGTGTTTTCTAAGTTATTCTTTCTGTTGGTATATTTTAGTCTCATTTTAGAGGCTTTCCTCAGCTCTGTTGTGATCCTTGATTCTGTGTTCAAATTTATGTAAGGGGCATTGGAAACCTATTTCATGTCTCTCTTAACTTAGCTAGGGTTTGCTAGCTATTGATGGTTCTCACTGTGGAAAGATTTGGCTGGGACATATTTCGGGGGGAAAACCCTGATATCAATTTCTTTAGGTATTTGGAAGCTTTTTCTCTTGGGCCAGTAAGAGTCCAACAAGAAGGATTTTCCAGTCTTCTGCCTATAAGTCAGTGGTTCTCAGCTGTGGCAATAAGATCTCCCCAGGGGTCATTTGGCAATGCCTAAGAGACACATTTGATTATTAAGAATAGGTTCCTACTGAAAACAGGTGGGTAGATGCTGCAGGTGCTGTTGAAAATCCTACGATGCACAGGGGCAGCCACCCACAACAGTTATACAGTTCAAAATGTCAGTACTGCCTATCATGAGAAATCCTGCTCCAGGGTATAAGCCTGATTTCCAGTGCTCTGAGAACCAGGTGAAAGCAGAGCTCAGGAATCTCAACATTCTCTCTCTCCCTCTCTCTCTCTCTCTCCCTCTCTCTCTTTATATATATATATATATTTATTTATTTTTATATTTATATATATTTATTTATTTTTATTTATTTATATATAGATAGATAGATATTCCTGCCCTAGGCAGGAATAAGCAAATATTATTTCCATATGACAAGTCTTTAGCTATTATTTGAAATGCTTTCTTTGTAGTGAAACTATAGTCACAAAACATCAGCAGAGGACTGTGTATCTGAATATATCTTTGTGGGGTTGTGTTATTTTTAACCACAAATTGGCCACAAATTGTTTAAAGAAATTGAAAATATTTTTGCGTTGAATGGTTTAGGAATGAACATATAATAGTCTACTAATTCTGTTTTGGGGAATGTGTTTCTGCTGTTAAAATCTAAAATGTTCCCCCAACAATCCTTTATTCACCTTAGGTCTGTGGTTTCTAGTGGAGGTGGGACGGCCTCCTACGGGGTGTTTGTGGGGCATTTCTGGTCCCAAGGACGGCAGCCAGTCCCAGAGAGGGCAGGGGCCAGGATAGACTGCCTGCAGTGCTTGGGGTGGTCCATCATGAGGAAGAATGGCTCTGTGCCCCCACGTGCCTTTCCCACGTCTCCCAGGATGTTTACATGGGTTTAAAAAAAAAAGAACATTATGATTTGAGCCTAGTACTCCATTTTTAAAATAAACACATAGTATTTTTGCAGGGTTTTAACGTACACTGAAATTTTCCACAAATGCAATTACTGAGTAATTTGAGGGAAAGTAGTACTTTGTTTTGTTGGGAACTTTACCAAGAGCTGTTCATCATTTTGGCAACGCCCTTATGGTATCTGAGCTGCTGGTAGGGCACGCCTGTATCCATCTTCGTTTGTAGCTATGGCATGCAAATATATAACAAAGGGAATTGAGGATTCATTATAGACCCGCTTTGTGTTCTGATGGAGTGGAATAGAGGTTCTGTTTAATTTTAACCATTTTAGCACTGCAGGTCTTTTGGAGATGGCTTTGTCAATGAATTCTAGCCGAAATTAAAATACTGGTTATTAAGTGACCTTGATGTTCTGTGTTCATCTTATTTGAACAGAATTGGCTGATGAGTCTGGATAGCTTTGTATATTTTACTAATGCTTTAATGGGAAAATAAAATGTGAGTTGACCATTATAAACTAGGAGGTAGATGAAGTATGGAACAGACAGTTGTTCCCCATCCTTTTATTTCAATTTGTTTCCCCCTTTTCAGTCCCAATCTGCCTTAAATGCTTATCTTCAAGCAAGCATTTGTTGGGGTTGTTAGTTTTTCCTAATTTTTTTCTCCTTAATCTCACATTCTTCTCTGTCTCCCTCCTCACCTCCATAAAAACACAACAAAATCTTAGTCTTTTATATTTTATACTGCTTCCTTGATTAATATTGGAATTGAAATTTAGTATGACATTTTGACTGAAAGGTTGGAGTCAGACTTGGCAAGATTAAAATTCTAAGTGTGTTAGCTTTTCTTTTGGCACACATATGCACATTTTCACATTTCCTTAGGGCTTTCATCTTTCTGCAATTTAAAAAATATACATATTTTTATGTAGATGACCCAGAAATGTCAACTTATATTGTTCTCAACACAATCATTTCTAGTCCGGTATATGTCTGGGTCAACTTACTTTATAATGAGTAAATACCAAAAATATTTTCTCTAAAAGTTGGGTGGTTTGTATCATGTCCAGTTGTGTTATAGCACCACTCTGATGCAATGTCTCATGGGCCTAATGTATTTAAAATTTTATGTTGAAATAAGTTTTATATATGTGACATACATTTTAAAAGTTTTTTACTGTCACAGTTAGCACTGATTATTCTGTACACTCAAATTATAAGATACATTATTTAATTTAAATACACAAGATAATTATTTTATAAGTTACCAAAAAGTAATATACATTCAGTGTAAAAATGATCAGAAAAAAAGAAAATTACCTATAATCCCTACACCTATAAATCTGTTAAGATGTTGATATATGTAATTTTAGTGTTTTTTACCTATGTTTTTGTACATTTATTAACAAAGCTGGATCATAAAATTTTGTTGTATTCTTTTAAAGGAAATAACATGTAGCTAGCATCTTTCCAATGTATTAAGTACTTGTATAAAATAATATGATGCTTATTTGCTTTATATTGCAGATATCTGCCAGCCTCTGTGAGCTATATTCCTGAATAATGCCATTGTCAGTGTTGACAAGAGAAAATAAAATATAAAAAATTTTCTCATTCCCTATATAAATGTTCTTCAAGCATCTGATTTCTTTAAAAACAACAACAAACAGATGAATTAATTTTAAAGTAGTTTTAAAGTAGCTAACATTCCCCTTGAATTACCGTCCATTGTTTTACAAATATTTCTGTAGGGTCACAATCTGCTAAAGCAGATTTTGCCCATACATTTTATTTTTTTACTTCATTTTATAGATTGTCTGTCTTACTGACTTGAACTGATTATCTTTTGTGCTTACATTTCATTTTCACAAATCTTCTATAAGCTTGTATTCCTACCTGGTGTTTTCACAAATTGTGCCTTTGATTGTGCCTTTTTTTTTTTCTTTGAAATTTTTTAATGGATGTGGGGTTTTTTCCATTTGTTTGTTTTCCAGAAAAATTGAATGTATAGTACAATGAATTGCTATATATCCACACTCACCCAGTTCCTCTTACTATTAACCTAGTTTCCCTTATTAACATTTTGCCTTAGTGTGGTACATTTGTTGCAATTGATGAACCAGTATTGATGCATTATTTTAATCAAAGTGTATAGTTTACATTAAGGTTCACTCTTTGAATTGAACATTATGGGTTTTGACAAATGTATAATGACATATATCCACAATGACAGCATCATACAGAATAGTTTAACTGCTCCAAAGTCCCCTATGCTCTATGTTCCCATGCATGCCTTGAACTCTTGGCAACCACTGATTTTTCATTATCTCCATAGTTTTGCTTTTTCCAAATTGTCATATGGTTAGAATCATACAGTGTGTGCCCTTTTCAGATTTGCTTTTTCCCTTAGCAATATGCCTGTAAGTTTCCTCCATTTCTCTTCATGGCTTGATAGCTCATTTCTTTTTAGCGCTGAATATTTCATCTTATGGATGTATCACAGTTTGTTTATCCATATACCTACTGAAGG
The DNA here is from genome assembly GCF_003031525.2 of Neophocaena asiaeorientalis asiaeorientalis. Classification (NCBI taxonomy): domain Eukaryota; kingdom Metazoa; phylum Chordata; class Mammalia; order Artiodactyla; family Phocoenidae; genus Neophocaena; species Neophocaena asiaeorientalis. The sequence goes on along the minus strand of NW_020173124.1, from coordinate 7,292,709 downwards.
GCACCTTGGTTGCTTCGAAGTTTTGGCAATTATGAATGAAGTTGTCATAAACATTCAGGTGCAGGTCTTTGTGTGGACGTAAGTCTTCAGTTCACTTGGGTAAATACCAAGGTGCATGATTGCTGGATTATGTGTAAGAGTACATTTAGTTTTGTAAGAAACTGCTCACCTGTCTACCAAAGTCCGTATACTTACCATTTTGCACTCCAGTCAGCAATAAATCAGAGTTGTAATTACTCCATGTCCTCATCAGCACTGGTCTTGTCATTGTTTTGGATTTAGCCATTCTAATGGTTATAGATTGTTGTTTTAATGTGCAATTCCCTAGTGATACATGGTATTGAACTTTTTTGTGTGTGTGTGGTACACGGGCCTCTCACTGTTGTGGCCTCTCCCGTTGGGGAGCACAGGCTCTGGACGCGCAGGCTCAGCGGCCATGGCTCACGGGCCCAGCCGCTCCTCAGCATGTGGGATCTTCCCGGAGCGGGGCACGAACCCGTGTCCCCTGCATCGGCAGGCGGACTCTCAACCACTGCGCCACCAGGGAGGCCCCTGAACATCTTTTCTTATGCTCATTTGCAATCTGTATGTCTTATTTGTTGAGTTTCGTGTCCAGATCTTTTGTACATTTTTAAGCTGGATTGCTTATTTTCTTATAGTTGAGTTTTAAGAGTCCTTCGTATATTTTGGATACCAATCTTTTATCAGATATGTGTTTTGCAAATATTTTTTCTCAGTCTGTGGCTTGTCTTCATTCTCTTAATGGTGTCTTGCAGAACAGAAAATTTTCCTTTAAATAAAGTCCATTTTATCACATTTTCTTTCATGGTTCATACTTTTGGTGTTGTATCCAAAAATTCATTGCCAAACCCAAGGGCACCTACATTTTTCCTATGTTCCTTTTTAGAAGTCTTATAGTTTTGTGTTTTACATATAGGTCTCTGATCCATTTTGCATGAAAAGTATAAGGTGTATGTCAACTCATTTTTTTTGCCTGCCGGTGTCTTGTTCCCACACCATTTGTTGAGAAGCGGAGAAAGACTTCTTTCTCTTTTGAATTGCTTTTGCTTCTTTGTCACAAATTAGTTGACTGTATTTATGTGGGTCTATATCTGAGCTCTCTACTCTGTTCCATTGATTTGTTTTTCTGTTCTTTCCCCATTACCACACTGTATTATTATCTGTTACCTTAATAGTAAGTCTTGAAGTGGGGTAGTTTCTGACCTCCAGCTTTGTTCCTGTTCAGTATTGTATTGGCTGTTCTGTCTTCTGCCTTTTCATGTAAACTTTAAAATAACTTAACTATAATTTTGATTGGGATTGCATTGAATCTGTAAGTCAGGATTGGAAGAACTGACATCTTAACATTATTGAGTCTTCCTATCCATATACATGGAATATCTCTCCATTTATTTAGATCCTCTTTGATTTCTTTCACCATAGTTTTATAGTTACCTCATATAGATCTTATACATATTTATAAAACCTGCACCCTTGCTTCAATACCTTATTGATTCCAATAGTACCTATTGTGTGTGTAGATTCTTTGGGATTTTCTACATACACGGTCATGCCATCTGCAAACAGACATTTTTACTCTTTCCTTCCTGTGTACCTTTTCTTTTCTTGTCTTACTGTATGATGTTGACTAACAGTGGTGATTCTTACATTTTTCTTGATCTTAGTAGGAAAGCATCTAGTTTCTTAGTATTAAAAATCATGTTAGCTGTAGAGTTTTTTAGTTTTTTTTTTTTTTTTTTTACCGAGTTAAAAAGGTCCCTTATAGTCCTAGTTTGCTGAAATTCTTTATCATGAGTGGATGTTGGATTTTGTCAAATGCTTTTTCTGCAAAGAAGAGATTTCTTCTTTATCCTGTTGATGTTGTAAATTACATTAATTGCTTTAGGAATGTTGAATTAACTTTGCATACCTGGAATAAATCCCACTTACTCTTTGTGTATAATTATTTTTATGTGTTTTTATTTCTGTGTGTTTATCATAGAAACTTTGGAAAGCCAATAAGGAATCACACAGATAAGAATCGTGGTGCAGAATGGAATAAGAGGCTCTATCCTTGCAATATCTTTTATTTTCAAATTGAAGTATAGTTGGTTTACAACATTGTGTTAGTTTCTGGTGTACCGCAAAATGATTCAGATATACATATATATACATATTCTTTTCCATTTATTACAGGATATTGAATTGAATATTGAATACAGTTGAATACAGTTCCCTGTGTGATACAGTAGGACCTCATTGTTTATCTGTTTATCTGTATCATTGTTTATATTGTTTATCTACCTCATATAGATCTTATACATATTTTGTTAGATTTATACATACATTTTTTGTGGGGCTTTTTTTTTGATACTAATGTAAATGGTATTATATTTATAATTCCGAATTCCAGTTGTTCGTAACTGGCATAGGAAAGCAATTGACATTTTATATACATATTCTTTTCCATTTATTACAGGATATTGAATTGAATATTGAATACAGTTGAATACAGTTCCCTGTGTGATACAGTAGGACCTCATTGTTTATCTGTTTATCTGTATCATTGTTTATATTGTTTATCAGTTTATATCTGCTAATCCCAAACTCCTAATTTATCCCCCCCTCCCCTTTCCTTTTGGTAACCATAAGTTTGTTTTCTATGTCTGTGAGTCTATTTCTGTTTTGTAAATAAGTTCATTTGTATCATTTTTTTAGAATCTACATATAAGTGATATCATATGATATTTGTCTGTTTTGTCTGATTTACTTCACCTAGTATGGTAATCTCTAGGTGCATTCATGTTGCTGAAAATGGCATTATTTCATTCTTTTTTATGGCTAAATAGTATTCCTGTGTGTGTGTGTGTGTGTGTGTGTGTGTGTGTGTACATACATACACTATATTTTCTCCATTGTGTATTCATGCCTCCTTTGTCATAAATTGACCATAGGTGCATGGGTTTATTTCTGGGCTTTCTATCCTGTTCCATTTATCTATTGTCTCTTTTTGTGCCAGGACTGTACTGTTTTGATTACTGTAGCTTTGTAGTATAGTCTGAAGCCAGGGAGCATGACTCTTCTAACTCCGTTCTTTTTTCTCAAGATTGTTTTGGCTATTTGGGGGCTTTTGTATCGCCATACAAAGTTTAAAATTATTTGTTCTACTTCTGTGAAAAATACCATTGATAATTCCATAGGGATTGCACTTAATCTGTACCTTGCCTTGGGCAGTATGGTCATTTTAACAATATTGATTCTTCCAATACAAGAACACGGTATATCTTTCCATCTGTTTGTGTCATCTTCAATTTCTTTCATCAGAGTCTTTGTAGTTGTGGTATTACAAGTCTTTTGCCTCCTTAGGTAGGTTTATTCCTAGATATTTTATTCTTTTTGATGCGATGATAAATGGGATTGTTTTCATTTTATTGACGTAAAATTGCTTGTAATAGTCTCTTAGGGTCTTTTCTATTTCTGTGGTGCCAGTGGTAACTTTTTTTATTTCTGAATTTATTGATTTAGGCCCTTATTTTCTTGATGAGGCTGGGTAAATGTTTATCAATTTTGTTTATCTTCTCAAACAACCAGTTTATTTATTTATTTTTTTTTTTTTAGAGAACGCATCTTTATTTTATTTTATTTTATTTTTTTGCGGTACACGGGCCTCTCACTGTTGTGGCCTCTCCCGTTGTGGAGCACAGGCTCCGGACGTGCAGGCTTAGCGGCCATGGCTCACGGGCCCAGCCGCTCAGCGGCATGTGGGATCCTCCCGGACCGGGGCACAAACCCGTGTCCCCTGCATCGGCAGGCGGACTCTCAACCACTGTGCCACCATGGAAGCCCACAACCAGCTTTTAATTTCATTGATCTTTTCTATTTTTTTAGTCTCTATTTCATTGATTTCTCCTCTGATGTTTATGATTTCCTTGTACTAACTTTGGAATTTGTTCTTCTTTATCTAGTTTCTTTAGGTGTAAAGTTATGTTGTTTATTTGACATTTTTCTTGTTTACCAAGGTAAGCTTGTATTGCTATAAACTTCCCTCTTAGAACTGCTTTTGCTGCATTGCATAAGTTTGGATCTTTGTGTATTCATTTTTATTTTTATCTAGGTATTTCTTGATGTCTTCTTTGTCTTCTTCAGTGATCCGTTGGTTGTTTAGTGGCATATTGTTTAGCCTCCATGTGTTTATTTATTTATTTTTTTCATGTGTTTATTTTTTGCAGTTTTTTTTCTTGTAGTTGATTTCTAGTCTCATAGCATTGTGATCAGAAAAGATGCTTGATATGATTTCAGTTTTCTTAAATTTACCAAGGCTTGTTCTGTGGCATAGCATGTGATCTGTCTAGGACAATGTTCTATGTGCAGTTGCAAAGCATGTATTCTGCTTTTGGATGGGATGCTGTCTATATATTAATTGAGTCCATTTGGTTGAATGTGTTATTCAAGGCCTGTGTTTCTTTATTGATTTTCTATCTGGATGATGTGTCCATTGATGTAAGCAAGGTGTTAAAGTCCTCTACTATTACTATGTTACTGTTCATTTCTCCTTTTATGTTAATATTTACCTTATTTATTGAGGTTCTCCTATGTTGGGTGCGTATATATTTACAATTATTAGGTTTTGGATTGATCCCTTGATCATTATGTAGTGTTCTTCTTTGTCTCTTGTAACAGTCTTTATTTTAGTTTTTTTTTTTTGCGGTACGCGGGCCTCTCACTGTTGTGGCCTCTCCCGTCGCGGAACACAGGCTCTGGACGCGCAGGCCCAGCGGCCACGGCCCACGGGCCCAGCTGCCCCGCTGCACGTGGGATCCTCCTAGACCGGGGCACGGACCCGCGTCTGCTGCATCGGCAGGCGGACTCCCAACCACTGTGCCACCAGGGAAGCCCTATTTTAGTTTTAACGTCTATTTTGTCTGATATAAGTATTGCTACTCCGACTTCCTTTTGATTTCCGTTTGCATGGAATACTTTTTTCATCCCCTCACTTTCATTCTTTATGTGTCTCTAGATGTGAAATGAGTCTTTCGTAGGCAGCATATACATGCATCTTGTTTTTGTATCCATTCAGCCACTCTGTCTTTTGCTTGGAGTGTTTAGTCCGTTTACATTTAAGGTAATTATAGATATGTATGCTCTTATTGCCATTTTGTTAACTGTTTTGGATTTGTTATAGGTCTTTTGTTCCCCCTTCTTTTGTTCTCTCGTGACTTGATGACTATCTTTAGTGTTATGTGTGGATTCCTTTTTCTTTTTTTGTGTGTATATTGTAGATTTTTGGTTTGAGATTACCGTGAGGTTTTTGTCTAACACCGTGTATATATATGTGTATGTATGTATATATGATTGTTTTAAGTTGTTGACCTCCTCAAGTCCATTTTAAAACCCTGCCTTTGTACTCTCTTTCCTTCACGTATGCTGTTTTTGATACTGTATTTTACATCTAATTGTTCTGTATATATATCCCTTAACTGTTTATTGTGAATATGGATGTTTCTACTACTTTTGTCTTTTGAACTCCCTACTAGCTTTGTGTGTGGATGATTTTCTATCTTTACTGTATGTATGCCTTTCCCAGTGAGCTATTTCATTTCATAGTTTTCTTGTTTCTAGTTGTGGCCTTTTCTTTTTGCCTAGAGAAGTTCCTTTAACATTTGTTGTAAAACTGGTGGTGCTGAATTCTTTTAGCTTTTGCTTTTGCTTTTCTGTAAAGCTTTTAATTTCTCCATCAAATGGAATGAGAGACTTGCTGGGTAGAGTGTTCTTAGTTGTAGGTTTTTCTTTTTCATCACTTTGAATTTATCATGCCTTCTGGCCTGCCAAGTGTCTGCTGAAAAATCAGCTGATAGCCATATGGGAATTTCTTTGTATATTATTTGTTGCTTTTCCCTCGTTGCTTTTAATATTTTCTCTTTATATATATATATATTTTTAGTATGTATTTATTTGTTTGGCTGCATCACGTCTTAGTTGCAGCATGTGGGATCTTCGTTGCTGTGTGTGGAATCTTTAGTTGTGGCATGCAGGATCTTTAGTTGCAGCATGAGAACTCTTAGTTGTGGCATGTGGGATCTATTTCCCTGACCAAGGATCGAACCTGGGCCCCCTGCATTGGGAGCATGGAGTCTTAGCCACTGGACCACCAAGGAAGTTCCTATTCTCTCTTTCTTTTTTCTTTTTTCCTATTCTCTCTTTATCTTTAATTTTTGTCATTTTGTTTACAATGTATCTTGGTATGTTCTTCTTAGAGTTAATCCTGTATGGGAGTCTGTGCTACTTGGACTTGGGTGACTGTTTCCTTTCCCAGGTTAGGGAAATTTTCAGCTATTATCTCTTAAAATATTTTCTCAGGCCCTTTCTCTCTTTCTTCTCATTCTGGGACACCTATACTGCGAATACTAGTGCACTTGATGTTGTCGCAGAGGTATCTTAAACTGTCCTCGTTTCGTTTCTTTTTTTTTTGTTGTTAAGCAGCAGTGATTTCCACTACTCTGTCTTCCAGCTCACTGATCCGTTCCTGTGTATCATTTAGTCTGCTGTTGATTTCTTCTAATGTATTTTTCATTTTAGTTATTGTATTTTTCATCTCTGGTTGTTCTTTATGTTTTCTAACTTTTTGTTAAAAACTTCTAACTTCTCGCTGTGTGCCTCTGTTCTTCTCCCGAGTTTTTCATCTTTACGATCATTACTCTGAATTCTTTCTCAGTTATATTGTCTGTCTCCACTTCACTTAGTTATTTTTCTGGGGTTTTATCTTATTCCCTGCATCTGGAACATATTTTTCTGCTGCCTCATTTTTCTGAGTTGCTTTTTGTATTTTTATGTGTGTGTCAGGTTGTTATGTTTTTTAATCTTGGAAAAGTGGCCTTCTGTAGGAGACATCCTATGTCTCCCAGCAGTGTACTCCCCTTTCATCACCCAAGCTATATGCTCTAGGGTTTTCCCCTAAGAGGGCTGCGTGGGTCCTTCTGTTGTGGCAGGTTGACTATGTAGGTGGTCTGGTAGGCTCGGTTGCCCCCTAGTCCGGTTGGGTGCCACACTCTACCTTGTTTGGATGCTGCTGGCTGCTGTTTAGTGGGACCTGGTCACAAGGTGGCTGGTTGAAGAACCCTAGGGAACCCCAGGGCTAGTACTGGCTCTGCTGGGTAAAATCAGGGTCCCCAAGACTCTGGGACTGTTGTCCACCCCCTGGGAGGTGGAGCCAGATCTGAGGTTAGTGCTAGACTACTGGCAGGTAGAGCTGGTTCCTGGAATCTGGCTGCAGGCCCTGAGGTCCAGAGCTCATTTCAGGTCGTTGTTTGGGGGTTGGGAGGGTGTTCCTGACACAGTTGAGTATGGAGTCTGGGGTGTCCCAAAGCTTCCATTCGCCTGCTAGTGGACAGGACCAGGGCCCAGCTGGTCCCAGGGTAGGGTCTGGCCTGCTGTGGGTGGCCTGTGTCCACAGGCTTCAGGATTGTAGTTTTCTGGTGTCTACTCCCTGGTGGGTAAATCTGGTCCAGAGGCTAGGGCAGGCTTCCTGGAAAGGAAAAGGGAAAGGCCATGCCTGCCCATTAGTGGGTGGAGCTGTGTCTTGGCCCTCTGGCGGGCAGGGCTGTGTCTAGAGAGTTGTCTACGGGCAGCTGTGGGCTCAGGAAGTCTTTAGGCATCCTGTCTGCTGATGGGGGGGTTGCATCCCCCGCCCAGTTAGTTGTTTGGCCTGAGGCGGTCCATCACTACAGGCTGTTGGGTGAGGCCAGGTGTTGGTGCTAATGAGTGAACAAGGCAGCTGCTGGCATCTTGTTCATATGGTTAAATGTTCCCAAATATGTCAGCCACCAGTGTTTGTGTCCCGGGGTGAGCTGCAGCCGCCTCTCCGGGAGACTCTTCAAGACCAGTAAGTAGGTCTGGCCCTGGCTGCTATCAAATTACTGCTTTTGTGCTGAATCCCAGTGCACATTTGTGTGCCCCTTTCAAGAGTGAAATCTCTATTTTTCCTAGCCCTGTGGGGCTCCTGCAGTTAAGCCTTCTTGCCTTCAAAGCCAAATGCTCTTGGGACTCATCTTCCTGGTGCTGGAGCCCCTGGGCTGGGGAGCCTGACATGGGGCCTAGAGCTCTCATACCTGTGGGAGAACCTGTGCATTATAATTATTCTCTATTTTGTGGGTCACTGACCTTGGGGGAATGGGATTTGATTATATCACAAGTCTGCCCTTCCTACCCATCTTACTATGGTTCCTTCTTTATGTTTTTAGCTGTAGAAGATACTTTTTGGCAGGTTCCAGTCTTTTTCATCCATGATTCTGCAGATAGTGTGATTTTGGTGTTCTCGTGAGAGGAGGTGAGCTCATGGTCTTTCTACTCTGCCATCTTGGCTGCTCTCTTCTCCAAGTTCTTTCACATTCAAGATGGCATTCTGGAATGGCACTGCTTTTAAAACCCATAGTGGACACTAGGCTGTCAGGGCTTTCACTGCAGAGCTTGGACGGCAGACTGGTCTTGCCAGAGCTCATGAGGCCTGTGCAGTATGCAAGCGGTAGTCCCCTGCAGCAGAGTGCTCTAAAACACAGATATTCCATGTATAGAAATGCCTCAGTTATCCAGTGTTCAGACATCCAGCAGCCTAAAGCATCTGGAATGGCTACAAACCCGCAAAAAAAAAAAAAAAAGCAGCACTGTCATTCATAATTTTTGATTTTTGATTTTTCTTGTTTGACTTTTAATCTCTGTATTGTAGGATTTTCTAGTTATCTTTTTATTATTTATTCCTAGTTTAATTCCATTATGGTATTAGAGCATACTTTAATATGATTTCAAGTCTTCCAGATTTTAGGTGTGTTTTATGGCCCAGAATGTGGTCTATCTTGGTAAATGTGACATGTGAACTTGAGAAGAATGTGTATTACCTTATTGGAGAGTTAATTCCTTTATCAATATGTAATGCCCTCTTTATTCCCAATACTACTACTTGCTCTGAAATTTGCTGTGTGAAATTAACATAGCTACTTAAACTTTCTTTGGATTAGTGTATGTCTTCTTCCATTTCTGTACTTTAATGTGTGTCATTTTTAAAGTCAGTTTCTTATAGAGAACATAAAGTTGTGGTTTGTTTTTTTAATTACTCTGTTTTTAATTGGTCTATTTATTTAGACCATTGACATTTAAAGTCATTACTGACATAATAGATTTATATCTACTACATTTATTACCGTTTTCTTTTGTTTCGTTGTTCTTTGTTTCTTTTTTGTCCTCTACTCTTTTTTTTTTTTTTTTTTTTTCTTCCCCTGCCTTCTCTGGTTTTAACCAGGCATTTTATATTTGGGTTCTTTTCCTCTTTCAGGCTATAAATTATACTTTTTAAAAACTTCTTTTAGTGGTTGCTGTAGTATTTGTAGTATACACTTATAAGCAATGCAAGTCCACTTTCAAATAACACTATACCATTTATCGGGTAGTACAAGTATCGTATAACAGTATTTCCAGTTCCTCCTATCCCTTGTAACATTTTCTCTCATCACTTCTACATTGTTAAGCATATCAATGGTATTCTTTATTTCTGTGCCACTGTTTTCTATTTCTGGCATTTCCTTTTGATTCATTCTTTGCTTGTTACATTGCCCATCTGTAATCGCAGGTTGTCTGCTTTTTCCATTAGATCCCTTAGCATATTAGTCATAGTTGTTTTAAATTCCCAGTCTATTAATTCCAAATTCTCTGCCATATCTGAATCTCATTCTGTCTCTTCTCTTCAAACTGTGTGTTTTTCTCCTTTTATTATGCCTTGTAATTTTTTTGTTGAGAGCCAGACATGATGAACTAGATATAAAGAACTGAGGTAAGTCTTTAGTGTGATATTTTATGTTCCTTTATCTCAGAGGTAGACTGTGTTTATTGTTTACTGTACCTGTATGTGTCAGAAGCTAAAATTTCTTTTAGTGTCCTTTTGTCTCCACTCTTCTTTGAATGTCTTTAGCAATTTCTTAAATAAGATCTGAGAGTTATTCTTTTAGTTGTAATCCCCAATTAAAATACCCAAGCCCTATCATATGGTAAGATGTGAGGGGAGGGGAAACATTCCATGTTTCTTTGATTTGGTCTTGGTTTTGTTTTATATTTGTGAGAGAGCCTGGGTGCCTGAGATGTGACTTTCACAGGTGCTTGTCAGCTCCCTCCCCCCATTCTCCAACACACACACATTACCCTTTTTATGTGAGTCAGGAAGGCTAGAAGGAGCTAGAGTTGTATATTTCTTTTCCTCAGGTCAGTTGCGCTCTGGTAAAAGAGTTTCCTTTCAGGGCAAGCCCTGTTAAGGAGGACAGAATGGTCTTGGATGTATTTCAGTATGGGTACTTTTCCCTTACCCCTATTGAAGCGGGAGGAGACTTTTCTCTAGCTTTCTCTGAGAACCTAGTGAGGTTCCTGGAGGTAAAATTCAGGAAAGTTGGGAGGCTTCCCTAAGCCTGGGCCCTCTTGGAGTTTTTAACTTAAACTTGTCTACATTGAGTCTCTAGCAGTTTGTCAATTACATTTTAAGTTTTCATACCTTGGAACTGGCTTCAATGTAATTTTCCTGTTTCCAGGCTTCTGCTCCAATAAACTGTGATTCTCTATATCTGCCTGTGTGTCTCTAATTTTAGAGGAAACAGTTTTCCCTATGACCTCATTCCTTTTAGGGATTAAGGGAGAGTTGTTTTTTAATTCAGTTATTTTCTTGTGAGGACAAGAGTGTCAACCTCTAAGCTCTTTACATGCCAGACAGAAAGCCTTGATCCTTTTTGAACAAAAAAATGGTATTTTTTTTTAACCAAATTCACCAGGACTTTAGTTGAAGAGTAATTGTCTTTCATTGTGTTTGTATTGTGACTTGGTTAACTAATTTCCTAGTACTGGATATTTAATTTTTTCTTTTTATAACCAGAGCTATATTAAACATCCTTTCAGCTAAGTATTTGTACATATCTGTGATTATTTCTTTTGAGTAAAATTCTGAAAGTGGAATTGCTGAATGGAAGGCAGTAAAATTGTGGCTTCTAGTACTGTGTGTTTGTACCATTATTGTGTGTTAGTTTCATTAACCACAACTTCACCAACCCCAAGTATTGTCCCAACTGAAACAAAACACTTTACTTTCGTATGCCAAAAATGGTATCTCATTTAATCTTCTTTTCATTTAGTTTTAATAAAGAACTGCATTTTAAAGATGAGATTTATTTTTTATTTTCCTAAGTTATTTTGTATTAACATCAGAATATCGCTTAATGATTTTGCCACTCATTAGTGATAGCTAGTAAGGCAGTGGAATGTTAAACAGTGCAACTTTCCAGTTTACTACCTCAATATTGTTATACTGCATTCATTAATCACTGAAACAGGAGCTGCTTACAGATGCTTAATTATGTAATACAATAAACTGATTAATAAATTTGTATATTTTCATCAATAAGCATAATACTTTAACAAAGTAAATATAAACATGTTTCAGTGGTTGAATTGATAGTTTGGTAACTTAAATTGAGCATTTTTCAGTTTGAAGGAATCTTACAGTCCAACTTATTGGGAAGAGCAGTAGTGTTTAAACTCATATATGGAACCACTTAAAATTGGGTTAGTGAGTTTTTGTTGTTGCTTGTTTTCTCTAGAATGCTATTAAGTATTAGTAGTAGTGAACATATTATTCATGATTTTATTTGCAACACTGTTTACAGTGGATTTTTGATACCTATCCTATTTCAAATTAAAGAACCAGGTTTCTAGCAATCTAAAAGATGCACTTTCTTATTTACATATTATATTTGCTAATATTTGAGGCAGAGTCTCTGTTTCTCTTTATGAATTCTGTGTGAGCTTTATCTGTAAAAATTTTTTACCTTTTGTCGAGTTTTATTTACAAAGGTTATATCAGGTATGTAGAATAAAGTTAAAAGGCCTATATCTTTTTTTCTAGATATTGGAACTGTTTAAATCCTTTTGAACTTCTGTTTTGAGTGTTTAGGTTAAAAATTATCTTCCCAAACTACCTTGGTCTATAGCCATTTGGGGGCTTAGTTTTGAGTACCCTTTCCATTTCTTTTGTGATAACTAATTTGTTCAGGTTTTCTGCCTCTACTAATTACTATTTATTAGTAATTATTTCTTCAATTTTGTGCTTTGATCCTTATTTTCCGTTATGCAGTCTTTCAATTTACTTAATTTTCTATGTAAGTTACTTGTTGCAAATTACATATTTATTTTCGTCTTTAATAATAAGTTTGTTTAATACTGTACAGTTCTGCACCCAGTTTCAGCCTAGGGTTGTGGGAGGGGCAGGTTTTCCCATACCACCAAGCGCTTCTCAGACACCAGGTGAGTGTCCTACAATTCAACTTAATTCTGACACTTTTTACCCAGAGGTAGCATCAGATTACACAGGTTAATGAGTCAGTCTTACAAGACACCCCTAGCCCCTTCAGATGCCAATTGCAAGTCAAGGTTGTCACCTGTGCTTCTGATCAACCCACTATAGTTCAGAGGTTCCAATGACAACCCCCCCACACACACACCCTTGGGCTTGATTAATTTGCCTGAGTGGCTCATAGAATTCAGAGAAACATTTTACTTACTAGATGAGCAGTTTATTATGAAAGGATATAACTCAGGAATAGTCATTTGGAAGAGATGTGTATGGCAGGTTATGGGGAGGGGAAGTGGAGCTCTGAGACCGTACGTCTCAGAGTGGCTGCTACTCTCCCCAAATCTCCACACGTTCACCAACCCAGAAGTTCTTCAAAACCAATACTTGGGGGATTTTTATGGAGGAGGCTTCATTGCATAGGCATGATGAATCATTAACTCCGTTTTTAGCCTTTCTCCCTACTCAAGAGAATGGGAGGCAAGGCTAAAAAATTCCAAGCTTCTGATCATGTATTGTTCTTTCTGCTGGCTAGCCCTCATTCAGGACCCATCCAGGAGCCACTGAAAGTCACCTCATTAGAACAAAAGGCACTCTTATCACCCAGGAAATCACAAGGGTTTTAGGATCCCTGTGTCAGGAACTGAGTTTAATAACCAAATATTAGAACAAAAAATGCTCCTGGTGCTCTTATTACTTAGGAAATTACAAGGGTTTCTGAAGCTCTGTGCCAGAAACCAGGGGCAGAGACCAATATATATTTTTTATTACCTCACAAATACCATACATTTTTCTCTAAATTTTACCTTGGTAACATTCTCTAGATTTTGTGATATTTTTGTGGTTTTGTTTTTCTTTTTTTTGAACAGGAAGTTTACAGTATTTCTCAATATCAGTAATTGGATTATCAGTACTTTTATTTTTTTAATAAATTCTGAAGGAGGGTATATTAGTTATTTGTTACTATGTAGCAAACTACTCCAAAACAGGTGCAACCAGTAGTTGCTTAAAACAACATTTATTTTCTCACACAGTTTCTGTGGGTCAGGAATTCAGGAGCAGCTTAGATAGACGGTTGTGGCTCTTGGTCTCTCATGGGTTACAGTCAAGATATTAGCTGGAGTTGCAGTCATCTGAAGGCTTGACAGGAGCTGGAGAATCTACATCTAAACTGGTTCACTCATATGGTTGGCAAGTTACTACTTACTCCTGGCAAGACTCCTCAGTTCCTTATGATGTGGACCTCTTCACAGTGTTGCCTGACTGTCTTCCCTACATGACAAGTGGCTTCACCCAGAGCAGGTGGTCCAGAGGAAGTCAAATTTTCTATCCTCAGAAGTCACACTCCATTATTACCACAATAACCTGTTGGTTATACTAGCCAGCTCAATAGTGTGATAGGGGATTACTCAAGGAAATGAATGCTAGAAGATGAGAACCATTGGGGGCCATTTTGGAGGGTAGTTAAAGTGGAATAAATAAAACCTTGCACTTTGAGAATAAGATCTCCTCTCTTAAGAGGGCCAGAAAGTTATCTGGGGCACCACCTCCCCTTCTCAGACCTCAGTATCTACTCCAAGTTTCTTCTGAATTTCTTGTATAAGAAATTCTCATTTTATATATAGCTATAATTGTTGCCTTCAGTTGGGATAAATGGAACTACTGAGTATTCAGCGTTGGAGATTGGTATGCTTTTCTACCATTCATTTTCCTTGTCTTCTCTGTGATCATTGTCCTGCTGCTACTTTTTTCTTTTGGCTGTGCCCTGCGGCTTTTTTGTGGGATTTTAGTTCCCTGACCAAGAATCAAACCCGGCCCTTCGGCAGTGAGAGCTCGGAGTCCTAATCACTGGACCTCCAGGGAGTTCCCTGTTCTGCTGCTACTTTAGATCTTACATTTATTCTGGAGTTCCCCTGAGGAAACTTATTTGTTTTAAGTTTTCTTTTACTAATAATGTGTTGTAACTCCCTCTATACTAGTGGATTTTTAGCCCATGTGCTTTATGTCTTCCAGATGTTCTTCAGCATTCTGGTCATCTCAGCTTTTTAGCTTTCCTGATTGCATAGATTTATCCTTTTTATTGTTGTTTCTTCTGTGACATTTCTGACGGAAGTCAAGGTAAACTGAAATAGTCAGCCTTCTTAAAGGGGAAGCCTCTGCTTCTGAGCCTACCCCTTTGTTAGGGTTGACTCATTGTTATGCAGTCTGGTCTACCTCCAAAGGGAGAAAAGACTATTTCCCTGAGTGCTTTCTCGTGTTTACTTAGAAAAGACCATTTTTTTTATTAGCAAGTAGATTGCACCACAAATCCAGTGTTGGAGATTCCATGTTTGTTTACCTGCTGCTGCCTTTTCAAGGGAGTAATCTGGATATCATGAGTTAGTTCTGTCTTATTTAAGAATTAGGAAATTCATAGCTCAGGATGTATTTGAGTTTTTTTCAACTATAATCTGAGTTCTCCCTGTAGCCAGTTTAATGGTCCTTTTGTTTATGGTTGTTGGGCATTTTTTGTTTCAATGAGGGTGAATTTTCTTGTTTTCCTTACATCAGTGGTTAAGGAATAGCATTTTCTCAGGACAGAGAATGGTGTGTACATGAGAAAAGCTGTATATAGAATGACATCAATATAGGAAACAGTATATTTGAACCTATCTGCTCAAAATCAGTCATCCGTTAGTTGTCTCACTGACAGCCCTTTAACCTTGGGGGAAAGAAAGATTTACAGAAAAGGATGGATGTATTGCACCCGAATTCTTAGCCTAGATCTGCCTGCAACTGGATCTGTGAATAAATTTGCGTCTCAGGTTTTCCTGTGTGAAAATGAGAGAGTTATATTTGGTGATCTTTTAAAAGTAAGTGAGTCTATAACTTTTATTAAGACAGTTTGGATAGCCTATTGCATTAAAGTAATTACAATGAACGGTTATTTTGCAATGCAAGCAATAACAAGTTTTTTGAGCATTCTCCTGGTTTGGAGTCTGAAAAGGATCATGTTTTCTTCTGTACTGTATAATGCTATATAAGAAATTCTAAGCTGCCTTTTTAAAGCAAAAAAACCCCCCAAAAAACCCCAGCTTTTTCTTAGCACACTCTCCCGTAAAAAAGAAAAGCCAACTGTTTTAAGATCTTATTACAGTAAAAATGCTTAAACTCAAGTTTTCATCTGTCATGGCAAAGTTACCTAAACATGCTGATTGGGGGGGTGGCTGTGTATTCAGTAGTAAACACAATTGGAGAACATAATTTCTTTGGCCCTAGTGCTCAAATTGTAGGAATTTGGTCTCCTTATGTTTCCTGCATAAGCTGAAAGTCTCATTAGAAACATACTGTTCTTAAAGTTTTTAGCAAAAATTCTTAGAGTTTGTATTCACATGGGTAATTTCTAGAAATTCTCAGATTGTTTCTCTCTAAGGCAATGTTTTCAATTTTCTCTCTACTTAAATAGTTTAATTAACATTTGCTAATTAATTCATTGGGGTTGTAGCATATAATATTTACATAAATTCAACTGTGTGAGCATGTCAAAGGAAAAAATTATTTTAATAGTAGGGGGGGATTCTATTCATCATTTTTCTCAAATGACCATGTGCCCTGGAGTAAAGGTCTTGCGAAAAAGTACAGTACTACTTTATAAGCAGTTCAGAGCTTTTCAGAGAAAATTTGACCATATGTGCTCTCTCCTTACTCACTGACTTTAGTGCCAGGTCTTAAATCTTGAGTCCCATGTATGACACTTTCCTCTTTCCAAAAAAAATAATGTTTTCATTGAATTCAAATCTTTGTTTCCTTTATACTGTTTATCCATCCAAATAAACACATTAGCTTTGATTCACAAGCTTAATTCTTCCTTCTATTCAGCACATTTCTAGTCAGATTCTGTGTGCTCAGAGAATGTAGACTACTGTTAGCCAGTGTAATATTTAAGATGTAGTTATAACATAAATCAGTGCCAGTAAAGTGTTATAATGCATTCCAAAGGCTGGAAGGGTTTCTAGATTCTTTGCAAGTTTGTGTTGCTTCTTTCATTAGCTTCTTTCATAGTTCAGAAGTGAATATATTTTATTTTTAGATATGTGTCTTAAGTCCTCCCGGGACTTCCCTGGTGGTGCAGTGGCTAAGAATCTGCCTGCCAGTGCAGGGGACACGGGTTTGAGCCCTGGTCTGTGAAGATCCCACATGCCGCAGAGCAACTAAGCCCATGCGCCACAACTACTGAGCCTGTGCTCTAGAGCCCACGAGCCACAACTACTGAAGCCCGCGCGCCTAGAGCCATGCTCCGCAACAAGAGAAGCCACCACAATGAGAAGCCCGCGCACCGCAATGAAGAGTAGCCCCCACTCGCCGCAACTAGAGAAAAACTGCGCGCAGCAACGAAGACCCAACACAGCCCAAAATAAATAAATAAATAAAATTTATAAAAAAAAGTAAAGAAGTCCTCTCAATGTTATTTCTTTTTTATGTATTCTTTTACACTAATGCAAAGTTTATACTTCTCATCATTTACAAGGGATGTTCCATGGTTAATAATCGTAAAGTACTGTAGTAACTTATAAATTGCCTTTTTTTCCTGAAGATTTCATGTTGTTAAACCTATGATTTTCCCACTGAAGTTGTTTACTTAGTTTGTGATGGTTGCACATATTCTCAAAAACAACTCGATGGGCATATTTGATGTCAGGATTCTAATAGGTACTTTACAAATAAATACATTTACTAAAAGATTATATATATAGAGTACCTGTGCACATATATGTATGCATAAATATACACATATATGTGTGAGGGTGTGTCTCCATGTGTATATGTGATTCCAGGCACACTGCTATGCAGTATTGAAAACTCAGAGGTGAGAGACAGAATGGCTTTTCTGGAGAATTACAAACATTTCCATATGGTCATTTTTGAGTATTAGACATAAAATATTTTTCTTCACTTTAATATCAATTAAGAAAGTAGCAGGGCTTCCCTGGTGGCGCAGTGGTTGAGAGTCCGCCTGCTGATGCAGGGGACACGGGTTCGTGCCCCGGTCCGGGAAGATCCCACATGCCGTGGAGCAGCTGGGCCCGTGAGCCATGGCCGCTGAGCCTGCGCATCCGGAGCCTGTGCTCCGCAGCGGGAGAGGCCACAACAGTGAGAGGCCCGCGTACGAAAAAAAAAAAAAAAGAAAATAGCATGTCATCATATGATTAGACTACAGATTATTAAACATTGGATTCATTTGATCTGAGTGAGTTCCTAAGTAAATTGCACCCCTATATATTCGCTGGGAACAAATGAGGAGAAAAAAAGATTTTATAAAATTCTCAGCAATTACCACAGTTCACTGTAGACAAGTTTATCTAGAAATCACAAAAGGCTTTTATTTGGAATTATGCTTCAGCTCTGTGGAGAACTCAAGGAAACATCTTACCAGAAAATGTTCCCCAACTTGACTTACTAAATGTGCATAATTTCATAGACAGCATTTTCAACCTGATCCCTTTAGGAGTAGTAAAAATATGTTTGTTTGTCTGTTAACTTGGAATTTATACCTATTTTATTGCTTATTTCCCCCACCTTCAAAATTTCTCTTAACTCTATTTTAATCTTCACCTTGCTGCAAATGCTCTATGTGGAAAGAGATATGTGAAAACTAATTCTACCTGACTGATAAACAGTTTAAATATGTTCTTACCTAAGTTTCATCTCAAAGAACATTAACAAAGCATGGATACCACCCACAGATTTCTTCTAAAATGCCTTTTCTATATTATGTGACTGTTTATCACAACATTTTTCTAACTGAAGACAGAGGCAAAGTTCTAATCTTCTGTCTATTCTTACTCTTCTTTGAAAAATGTCAACCATGCAGAGTTAGACACTAGATAAACAGTAGTAGAATTTGTATTTTTCAACTTTCACCTAAATTAGATAGAAGTTGATAATGGTATTATTTTCAGTGTTTTCTTCAGTCATCATCAGAAAGAGAGTATTACTGCTTTTTTTTTTTTTTTTTTAATTTACCAAGAGTTCTTGTCACAAAGTAATATGCCCCACTACTGGAACTTTAGGGTTTTAACCAAAAAAACGTTACTTAAGAAAATAATGATCATTTGTCTGTTTTTTTTTTTTTTTTTTTTTTTTTGGGTACGCGGGCCCCTCCCTTTTTTTTTGCGGTACGCGAGCCTCTCACTGTTGTGGCCTCTCCCGTTGCGGAGCACAGGCTCCAGACGCGCAGGCTCCGCGGCATGTGGGATCTTCCCAGACCGGGGCACGAAGCCGTGTCCCCTGCATCGGGCAGGCGGACTCTCAACCACTGCGCCACCAGGGAAGCCCCATTTGTATGTGTTTAATTTTGAGTCCCATCCTCCAATTTTACGAAGGTTTTTGTAGAAATTTTATTAGTACATTTCATTTTCTCTCATGTAAATTATTTGTTTTTGCAAACTGATTGGGACGTGGTGTGTTTTTATATTTCTAACAAATGCTTATAAAACTCACTCATACTCTTTGTAGGAATATCTGTTAATAGACTAGAAAGTCGTCTTCATAAGTGTTTTTAAGTGCATATGTATGAGAATTTTTATACATAATACACCACTTTCAGCCATAAAATCAGAAGTGAAAACATTTTCAAAGTGCTCTTTCCATAGCATAAGTTTCTTTCAAAAAGCAGTTTCTTTTCTACTTTCATCTGAAAGTTCAACACCACGAATTTTTGTTTGGAGTTTTGTTTGTTTTTTGCTAAATAACATGATTTTGACAGGCAGCCACTTTTCATTCCAGGAAAGATCAGCAATTTATTGGAACACCTGAATCATTTTTCTTTTATTTAAAACATCAACAATACTTTAGTTCAGCAAGGCAAGAATTTTTCTTTTTTTTTCTTTTTTTCTCTTTGCTTTATTGTTTGCTGTTTCTCTTCCATGTACATCTAGATCGACATGTATTCACACACACACACACAAATAATATATATACATAACATTTTTCTGAATGATTCAAGAGTAAGTTACTTGCATAAAGCCCTTCACCTCCAAATATTTCAGTGAGCGTTTCCTCTAAATAATAATAATCTCCCATCCAAGTGGGCCCCGTATTGTGTTATAATAAGCTGAAAGTGAATAAACATGATGGTGCCCCTTGTAACCCCTATCTGTTACTGATCTCCCACTCTTTCCTTAGAACTCCTGGGTTGCTGGTAGTGACATGATATGACCTGCTAACAGGGATGAAGTGAAGATATTAATGTCATTTTATATATTAAATATTATATAAGCTTAATTCATTTTTTTGGATAAATATGTATAAGTAAAAGTTTTAAAATACTTTACCTGAGAGAGTTGTTTTGCACCACCCATCTTGGAAGGCATTGATCTGCAGGCTAGGAAAAACTATTGTCTCTTTGACCTACTTGGAAAACTTTGAAACTAATAGGACATGTTCTCACCACTTTTCTCTTGTAAATGCTCTCTTTGGTATACAGTTTTATAGGTCTTACTCACGTTACTACTGTGGCTTTCATCTAATTTTCCTTTCTCTTTACCTTGTCATTTCACTGACTCCACTCACTTGAAATATAAGGATACTCCTGTAGGGCTTGCCTGAGGTGCTTCACTGAACCCAGTTTGCATTAACCAAAGACATATCAAACAAATAAAACTTGCCCCTCTTTTTGCAGTGTTTCATTCAAAACGCAGATCATTTTATGGTGCTACAAAAGATTTTAATAAAATGTTAAAAATATATAGTGTGTACAAATATATGTATCTATACGTATAAATGTGGCAAGTTCATGTTCTTTTAAGTGACATATTATGAAGCAGTAGAAACTCCATTTTGGTAAGAAGTGTGTGTGTGTGTGTGTGTGTGTGTGTGTGCGCACGCGCGCTTAATACCAGTAGTGGTATTGCTTGCATTCAGTTTTCCTGAATTTAACCAAGTAAAAATTGTTGGAATTGCTGAACTTTGAATATTTATTAAACCCAAGAGATGATTTTATAAAATATTCCAATCTAAGGTTTAAAAAAAGTTCCTTTTTCTGTAATGCATGTTTCAACTTTAGACCCTGTTGTCTTCCTACGGTGAAAAATGAAGAAATTTGCATTCTTATGCATTCACTTCTTTTTTGGTTTAATTATTTTCACATTATCAAGATTTATATGTTTATTACCTATTTTGCAACTATAATGCTTATAGTTCAGTTTTTTGTTTTTTGTTGTTTTTTGGCTGCGTTGCGTCTTAGTTGCTGCACGCGGGCTTTCTCTAGTTGCGGCGAGTGGGGGCTACTCTTTATTGTGGTGTGTGGGCTTCTCATTGTGGTGGCTTCTCCTGTTGAGGAGGATGGGCCCTAGGGTGCACGGGCTTCAGTAGTTGCAGCACGTGGGCTCAGTATTTGCAATGCATGGGCTCTAGGGCGTTGTGGCTCAGTAGTTGTGGTGCATGGGCTTAGTTGCTCCGTGGCAACCAGGGATCAAACCCGCGTCCCCTGCATTGGCAGGTGGATTCTTAACCACTGCACCGCCAGGGAAGCCCCTAGTTGTTTAGTTTTAATTCTTCACTTTAGTGGATTCACAGGTCACCATCATGTGTGTGCATGGGGGGGTGGTGAATCATGCTTTAATTGGCTGGATTTCATGGTTGAGCTCCCCACACTCCGCTCCCCCACAAAGCTTTATTTGCACTGTTTATTGAGTCCATTCTAGTTTGATATGGTTATACCTGTTACACCTTTATATGTGAATGAAATCTTTACTGATTATGAGTCTTTACACTCTTTCTCTCAGAACTTTGTAAATATTAATCCACTGTCTTTCAGCATTTATTTTTCTACCTTGAACATGTTTTCAGCCTGTATGCCTGATGAATTTTTTCTTTAATTTTAAGGTTTAATAAATGAATCATGATTTTTACAGTTTGCTTCCCTCCTTATTTGATGCACTTGTCAACGTTTGGGGGCTTTGGAGAGTGGGGTTTAAGTTGGGAACTATGTACGATGCTTCTAGAATTTCCTAGGCTTTTGTTTCTTTATAGCATTAACTTCTGCCTCTTTCGTTCTTTAGTTACTGCTTGGACTTTCTTTTCTCTTTTTCTCAGAGTGTTTTTTTGTGGTAAAGTACATATAACATAAAATTTACCATCTTAACCATTTTTAAATGTACTGTTTGGTGGTATTAAATACATTCATACAAGTACACTGCCATCATCACCATCCATCTCCAGAAATCTTTTCATCTTGTAAACTGAAACTCTATACCCATTAAAAACTAACTCCTCATTCTCCCCTTGCCCCCAGCCCCTGGCTACCACCACGCTACATTTTGTCTATATGATTTTGACTCTTCTGAGTATTTAATATAAGTGGAATCATACATTATTTGTCTTTTAGTGACTGCCTTAATTCACTTTGCATAATGTCCTTAAGCTTCATCTATGTTGTGGCATGTGTCAGAATTTCCTTCCTTTTTAGGATTTAATATCCCATTTTAGGTATATACCGTATTTTGATTATCCATTTATCTGTCATTGGACACTTCAATATTTTATCAATTGTGCTACTGTGAACATGAGTGTACAAATATCTGAGACCCTGATTTCAGTTCTTTTCAGTATTTATACCCAGAAGTGGCATGACTGCACCATATGACAACTCTGTTTTTAATTTTTTGAGGAACTGCCATATTGTTTTCCACAGGCTTCTCTACCATTTTACATTCCCAGCTAACAGTGCTAAGGGTTCTCATATCTCCACATTGTCTTCAACACTTGTTATTTAACGTTTTTGGTTTTGTTTTAATATAGTAACCATCTGAATGTGTGTGAGATGGTATCTCATTATAGTCTTGATTTGAATTTTCCTAATTATTAGTGATGTTGAGCATCTTTGCATGTGCTTGTTTGTATATCTTTCCCGAAGAAATGTCTATTCAGATCCTTCACCCATTTTTGAATTAGGTTATTTGTTTTTGTTGCTGAGTTTTAAGAGTTCTGTATATATTAATTGTCATATATGTATTTTTAATCCTTGATTGGATAAATGATTTGCAAATATTTTCTCACATTCTGTGGGTTGTCGTTTTACTCTGTTAATAGTGTCTTGTAGTGCACAAATTTTAAATTTTTCATGAAGTCCAATTTATCTCTTTTTTTCTTTTGCCTGTGTTTTTGGTGTCATATCCAGGAAACTATTGCAAAATTAAATATCATGAAGCTTTTACCCTATATTTATTTATCTTAAATTTCTTCTAAGGGATTTATAGTTTTAGGTCATTT
Organism: Neophocaena asiaeorientalis asiaeorientalis; assembly: GCF_003031525.2. NCBI lineage: Eukaryota > Metazoa > Chordata > Mammalia > Artiodactyla > Phocoenidae > Neophocaena > Neophocaena asiaeorientalis. Next base: position 7,270,088 of record NW_020173124.1, on the reverse strand, counting down.
ATTTAGCTCTTTGATGAGTTGATTTTTTTATATAGTGTTCATAAGGATCCAACTTCATTCTTTTGCATGTGAATATTCAGTTTCCCCAGAATCATTTGTTAAAAGACTGTCTTTGCCCCATTGAATAGCCTTGGCACCATTGTCAAAAATCATTTGACCGTGTGTGTGTGTGGGGGGGGGGGGTATTTTTTTTTTTTTTTCTAGGTTGTCTATTCTGTTTCATTGGTCTGTATGTCTGTCTTTATGCCAGTACTATGTTGTTTTGATTACTGCAGCATTGTAGTAAGTTTTGAAATCAGAAAGTGTTAGTCCTCCAGCTTTGTTGTTCCTTTATCAACCTTGTTTTGGCTATTTAGTGTCCTTTAAGACTCCATATGAACTTTAGCATGGGTTTTCTTTTTTCCAAATACATCGTTGGGATTTTGATAGAGATTACATTGAATCTGTAGATCAAACCAGGTAGTGTTGACATCTTACAATATTTTAAGTCTTCTAATCCATGAACATGGGATGTATTTCCATTTATAAGTTTATTTCAGTAGTGCTTTGTAGATTTCATTGTACAAGTCTTTCACCTCCTTGGCTAAGTTAATTTGTACATATTTTATTCTATTTGATACTACCGTAAATTGAATTATTTTCTTTTTTTCTTTTACTTTTTTTTGGGGGGTGGAGGGTGGGTAGTTAGGCTTTTATTTTATTGTTTTTATTTTTATAAATTTATTTATTTAATTTTGGTTGTGTTGGGTCTTCATTGCTGCGTATGGGCTTTCTCTAGTTGTGGCAAGCAGGGGCTACCCTTCATTGTGGTGCAAGAGCTTCTCATTGCGGTGTCTTCCCTTGTTGCGGACCACAGACTCTAGGTGCATGGGCTTCAGTAGTTGTGGCTCTCGGGCTCCAGAGTGCAGGCTCAGTAGTTGTGGTGCACGGGCTTAGTTGCTCTGAGGCATGTGGGATTTTCCCAGACCAGTGCTTGAACCCGTGTCCCCTGCAATGGCAGGCGGATTCTCAACCACTGTGCCACCAGGGAAGACGCTAGACTTTTATTTTAAATTGAAGTATAGTTGATTTTAAATGTGTTAGTTTCAGATGTGCAGCAAAGTGATTCAGTTTATATATATAATTCAGTTTATATATATATGTAAAACAATATATGTATACATTTCAGCTTCCTTTCCATTATAGGTTATTATAAGATATTGAATATAGTTCTCTATGCTATACAGTAGGTCCTTGTTGTTTATTTTATATATAGTAGTGTGTATTGGAATTGTTTTATTGATTTCCCTTTCAGATTATTTTAGAAATGCAGCTGAATTTTTTACATTGACTTTGTATCCTACTATTTTGCTGAACTCATTTATTCTAACAGTTTCTTCATGGAATCTTTATGGTTTTCTACATACAAGATTATGTCATCTGTGAACAGAGACAATTTTACTTCTTCTGTTCCAATTTGGATACCTTTAATTCTTTTCTTGACTAATTGCTCGGACTAGAACTTCCAGTACTATGTTGAATAGAACATAGAAGGGGTGAAAGCAGTCATCCTTGCCTTGTTCCTGATTATGGAGGAAGAGTTTTCAGTCTTTCACCATGATGTTCACTGTGGGTTTTTAATATATGGCTTTTATTATGCTGACATAGTTTTCTTCTGTCCCTAGTTTGTTTAGTTGAACTTTTAATGCTGCTTCTGCATCACTTGAGATAATTATGTGTTTTTTTCCCTTAATTACGTTAATGTGAAGTGTTACATACATCAATTTTTATATGTTGAACCATCCTTGCATTTCAAGAATAAATCCCACTTGGTCATGATGTATGATCTTTTTAATATGATGCTGAATTCAGTTTGCTAATATTTTGTTGAGGATTTTTACATCAGTGTTCATAAGAATTTAGGTTTGTGGTGTTCTTATAGTGTCTTTGGTACCAGTGTAATGTTGACCTCAAAAAATGAATTAGAACGTGTTCCTTTTTCAATTTTTTGGATAAGTTTGGGAAGAATTGATGCTAGTTCTTTAAATGTTTGGTAGAATTCCAGGGCTCTTCTTTGTCAAGAGATTTTTGACTTTTGATTCAATCTCTTTACTAGTTATATGTCTAGTCAGATACTCTATTTCCTTGTAATTTAGTCTTGGTAGATTTTGTGTTTCTATGAATTTGTCCATTTTATCTAGGTTTTTCAATTTGTGGGCATGCAATTTATAGTATTCTCTTCTAATTTTTCTTTATTTCTGTAGAATTGGTAGTACTGTCCCCACATTGACTTCTGATTTTATTAATTTGAATCTCTTCTCTTTTTTTCATAGTCCATCTAGCTAAAGATTTGTCAATTTTGTTGATGTTTTCAAAGATACAACTTTTGGTTTCTCTGTTGTTTTTCTATTCCCTATTTTTAAGAAAAATCTCTGCTCTAATCTTTATTATTTCATTCCATCTGCTGTCTTTAGGCTTAATCTGTTTACACTTTGTTTAGTTTCTTAAGGTTGTAGAGTATGTTATTGATTTGAGATTTTTCTTCTTCTTCAATTAAAGAGTTGATAGCTCTGAATTTCTCCTTTAGCACTGCTTTACCTGTGTGCCAGGAGTTTGGTAAATTGTGTTTTCATTTTCATTTATCTTTGGGTATTTTCTAATATCCCATGTGATTTCTTCTTTGATCCATTGATTGTTTAAGAATGTGTTGTTTAATTTCCACAAATTTGTGAACTGTCTTCTTTTTCTTCCAGTATATCTAACTTCATCCCAATTTGGTTGGAGAAGGTACTCGGTATGGTATCTATCTTTCAAAATCTGTTGAGACTTAATTTGTGTCCTAATATATGGTAGGTCCTGGAAAATGACCCATGTGCACTTGAGAAGAATGTATATTTTATTGTGTAGTGTATTTTGAATAGGTCTGTTATATCTGGTTGGTATATTATGTTTTTCATGTCCTCTCTTTACTTATTTTCCGTATGGTTCTATCCAGTGAGAGTGGGGTATTGAAATCTCCAACTGTTATTGTAGAACTGTATTTCTCCCTTCAGTTCTGTTCATTTTTTTCTTCATATACTTCGAAGGTTTGTTTTTTGGTGTGTAAATGTTTATAATTGTTATATCTTCTTGTTGTGTTGAACCTTTTATTAATGTATTTATTTGTCTCTTGCATCCTTTTTTGATTTAAAGTCTATTTTGTCTGATATTACTATAGACACCTCTGCTGTCTTTTGGTTATTTGTATGGAATATCTTTTCCCATTCTTTCACATTCCAACTATATGTGCCTTTGGATTTAAAGTTGAATCTCTTGTAGCTATCATATAGTTGCATCATATTTGTTATCTATTCTGCCAGTCTCTTTTGACTATAGAGTTTAACTCATTTATGTTAAAAACTACTTATGGGGCTTCCCTAGTGGCGCAGTGGTTGAGAGTCCGCCTGCTGATGCAGGAGACACGGGTTCATGCCCCGGTCCGGGAAGATCCCACATGCCGTGGAGCAGCTGGGCCCATAAGCCATGGCCGATGAGCCTGTGCTTCCGGAGCCTGTGCTCTGCAACGGGAGAGGCCACAGCAGTGAGAGGCCTGCGTACCGCAAAGAAAAAAAAAAAAAAAAAAACTACTTACGGATAAGGAATTTTTTCTTTCATTTTGCTATTTTCTGTATGTCTTATAGCTTTTTTGTACCTCATTTTCTGTATTACTGTCTACTTTTGTGCTTAGTTGATTGGGGGGGTGGTAAGGAAACATTTAAATTCTTTTGTTATTTCTTTTTGTGTATATTCATAAATATTTTCTTTGCAGTTACCATAGGGATTACATTTAAAATTCTGAAATTGTAACACTAGTTTGCTTGTTATTTAAATAACATATCAAAATCTCTGCTCCTTTACTACTCCATCCCCACCCTTTTAAGTTGTTCATGTCACAGTTACATCTTTATACATTGTGTACCCAGAGACATAAACTGTTATTTGAAATGCATTAGTCATTTAAATTATGTAGAAAACAAAATGTGGAATTAAAGACCAAATTAGAATAATACTGGCTTTTAAAATCACTCATGTATTTTTATTGAGACATTTATCTCCTTATGTGGTTTTGTGTTCCTGTCTTGTGTCCTTTTATTACACCTTGCAGGACTTCCCTATGCATTTCTTGCAGTGCAGGTCTAGTAGTAACAGATTCCTTCTTTTATTTACCTACGAATGACTTAAGTTCTCCCTTGCTCTTAAAGGATAGTTTCTCGGGATATGTGCTTCTTGGGTGACAGGTTTTATTTTTTTATCTTTTTGCACTTTGACAATATTGGCCCACTCCCTTCTTGTCTCTAATGTTTTTGATGAGGACTGATGCTAATCTTATTGAGGATCTCTTGTATGTGAAGTGTTGCTTCTTTCCTTCACCTTTCAAGACTTTCTCTGTCTTGAAAATTTGATTATAATGTGTCTGTGTAGATCTCTGTGAGTTCATCAAATTTCTAGTTCATTGAGCTTCTTTCATTAAATTTGGAGTTTCAGCTATTATTTCGTTATATATTCTCTCATCCCTTTTTTCTTTCTCCTTCTGGGACTCCCACAGTGTATTTGTCGGCCCATTTGATGGTGTCCCACAGGTCCCTTAGGCTCTGTTCACCTTTCTTCAATCTTTTTTCTGTTTGTTTCTCTGACTTGGTAATTTTCATTGTCCTATCTTCATGTTCACTCATTCTTTCTTCTGCCTGATCAAATATGCCTTATAATTCTTGTAGTAAAGTTTTCACTTTACTACAGAATTTCCTTTTCAGTTTTCTTTATTAATTCAGCTCCAGAATTTCCTTTTCAGTTTTCTTTATTAATATTATTTCCATTTTGTTCATATTTAATTTTCTTGACTTTTTGTAAATTTTACTTTAGTTCTTTGAGAATCTCTAAGACAGTTGCTTTAGAATCTAGTAGATCTGCCATCAGGTCTTTTTAAAGAACATCTTCTGTTTATTTATATTTTTTCTTTTTATGGGCTATACTTTCCTCTTTATACTTCTTGATAATTTTAATTTGAAAACTGGACATTTGAATTTAATCATTTGGTAACTCTGGAAATCAGATTTCCCCATTCTGCAGGGTTTGCTGGGTTTTTGTTGTTATTTTTGTTTATTGTTTTGCTTTCTTAAAATTGTGTGTTCTGTTTCTTTGCCAAAGATCAACTGAGGTATATACTTAAGGTCTTCTTAGGTGCTTTTGAGCCTGGTCTTTTCCCTGGGCATGCATGGTGACTTTCCAATTTCCCTCATATGTGCAGTTTCTTTTAAATGTCCTAGTATTTGATGTCTGTCTTTCCAAAAGAGAATAAGAGTAAAATGAAGGGAGGGTGAAAGGGTGCTGGCCCCCTAGCATACTTTAGCAGGAACGAGAGGGACTTGCAACAGTCAGGGGAGATGGAACAGCAGTGTCTACCTGTCTCTGTTCCTCTGAGATGAGAAGCTGTGATCAGATCACAGATCCTTGACATATGGACAGCAGGATCCTTTTTACCCACCCTGTCACGACAAGCTATGTGTAAGCTGCTCCAGGAACATGTGCATACAACTGCCACCCATTGAACTGGGTAATGGGGAATGGGTAGCTACTACTGTGCTAAGAGCTGAAATTGACGAAAATTAATGGCAACTTGCTTTCCTAGCCTTCCCTTGGAAATTTCAAACCTTTAATATACTATTTTCTAGAGTTCAAAATAGTTTCATCAGACAGATCGTGCAAGTGCAATTGCTCTCTTGGTGTAGAGACAGATTCCTGTTGCTTTCTACTCCACCATCTTCTCATAATCTACCTAGGACATTTCTTTTTAACTATTTGTTTGTTTTATTAGATATTACAAGTACAAAGAAAGACTCCACACAAAAACTACTAGAACTGATAAACGAATTCAGCAAGGTAGCAGGATACAAGGTTAACATAAAGAAATCTGTTGCATTTCTTTACACTAACAGTGAAATATAAGAAAGTAAAAAAACAGTCCCTTTTAAAATTGCAGCAAAAAAATAAAATAGGAATAAACCTGACCAAGGAGGTGAAAGACTTACATGCTGAGAACTATAAAACATGATAAAAGAAATTGAAGATGATTCAAAGAAATGGAAAGATACCCCATGTTCTTGGAGCAGAATTAACATTGTTAAAGTGGCCATACATCCCAAAGCAATGTACAGATTTAATGTGATCCCTCTCAGATTACCTATGACATTTTTCACAGAACTAAAACAAATAATCCTAAAATTTATAGGGAACTATAAAAGACCCAGAATTGCCAAAGCAATCCTGAGGAAGAAGAACAAATCTGGAGGTATAAACCTCCCAGACTTCAGACAATACTACAAAGCTATAGTAATCAAAACAATGTGGTATTGGCACAAAAACAGACATGGCTCAATGGAACAGAATAGAGAGCCCAGGAATAAACCTACAGTTAATTAATCTTTGGCAAAGGAGACAAGAATATACAATGGAAAAAAGACAGTCTCTTCAGCCAGTGGTGTTGGGAAAGCTGGACAGCTGCATGTAAATCAGTGAAGTTTGAACACACCCTCATACCCTACACAAAAATAAACTCAAAATGGCTTAAAGATTTAAATATAAGACCTGACACCATAAAACTCCTAGAAGAGAACATAGGCAAAACATTCTTTGACATAAGTCATAGCAGTGTTTTCTTAGCTTATTCTCCCAGGGCAATAGAAATAAAAGCAAAAATAAGCAAATGACACCTAATCAAACATATAAGCTTTCACACAACAAAGGAAACCATCAACAAAATGTAAAGACAGCCTATGAAAATATTTGCAAACAAAGTGACCGACAAGGTATTAAACTCCAAAATATACAAACATATACAAACAGCTCATGCAGCTCAATGACAAAACAAAAACAAAAACAAAAAAAACCCAATCAAAAAATGGGTGGAAGATCTAAATAGACATTTCTCCAAAGAAGACATACAGATGGCCAAAAATCACACGAAAATATGGTCAACATCACTAATTATTAGAGAAATGCAAATCAAAACTATAATGAGGTACCACCTCAGAACAGTCAGAATGGCCATTATCAAAAAGTCTACAAATAATAAATGCTGGAGAGGGTGTGGAGAACAGAGAACCCTCCTACAATGTTTGTTGGTGGCAATGTAAATTGGTACAGTCACTATGGAGAGCAGTATGGAGGTTCATTAAAAAGCTAAAAATAGAGTTGCCATGTGATCTAGCAATACCCCTCCTGGTCATATATCCGGAGAAAACTAATTCGAAAAGGTACATGCACCCCAGTGTTCACAGCATCGCTATTCACAATAGCCAAGATATGGAAGCAACCTAAATATCCATCGATAGGTGAATGGATAAAGAAGATGTGGTATATGTACACAATGGAATACTATCAGCCATAAAAAAAATAATGAAATAGTGCCATTTGCAGCAACATGGATAGATCTAGAGATTATCATACTAAGTAAAGTAAGTCAGACAAATACCATATGATATCACTAAGTAGAATCTAAAATATGACACAAGTGAACTTATTTACAAAACAGAAACAGATTCACAGACATAGCAAAAACTTATGGTTTCCAAAGGGGAAAGGGAGTGGGAGAGGGATAAATTAGGAGTTTGGGATTAGCAGATAGAAAATACTATATATAAAATAGGTAAACAATGAGGTCCTACTGTATCACACAGGGAACTGTATTCAGTATCCTGTAATAAATGGAAAAGAATATGAAAAAGAATATGTGTATATATGTATATCTGAATCACTTTGCTGTACACCAGAAACTAAAACAATGTTGTAAATCAACTATACTTCAATTTGAAAAAAAAGATGTTGCAGAGAGTCTCTTATTCCATTTTGCACCACAGTTCTTATCTACATGATTCCTTATTGGCTTTCCAAAGTTTCTATGATAAACGTGTTACTTTCTAATGAGTAAAAAAAGTAAGTTTATGGTCTTAAAAATATAGATGCCTATAAAAAACATAAATTGTACAGATACACATTTGAAGAAATGGATTATCATCCTTGAACTTCTGGAATACTAGCAATTTTCTTTCAGAATGCATCCTTCCACTGTTTTTATTCCCCTAAAGAAAAGTCCAGTGATGATTTTGATGGCTTTTCTGATGTTTACAGGGTTTTTTTTTCTCCCTTCCTCTTGAGACTAAATGACCATTGTGTTGGTGTCACTAGATCTAACAGCTGCTGCTTATAAGTTGTGATCTTGGGCAAGTCATTTGAAACCTCTCTGTTCAATTTCCACTCATATAAAAGGTAGACTATATGTTCTTTATGGTTTCTTTCACCACTAAGTCCATGAGTTTATCCCTTGTTTTATACTTGTGTTGCCTTTTCTGCTTTTTATATTCACATGTCTTATTCCAATGAGATTTTAAGCTTCTTGAGGATAGAGACCAACTTTTACATTTCATCTTTCCTGTAATGCTTGCCACATGGCCTTGTAATAAGTAAACATTCACTAAATACTTGTTAGATTGAGTTGATTGAGAAACTTTGAAATCAACTTGGAGCCCATTGGTTGTCTCATTTAATAAAAGGAGGTGTTTATATAGAATAAGCATTTATTTAATTCCTTTTCAAAATGCATTTATTTTTTATGTCATTTGAAATGTCATTCTCAGCAACAATTTGTGTTTCAGTGTAGCAAAAATGTTTCTTTAAGCAGTATCTGAAACTGAAGCCATAAGCTCACATATATGTATATATGTCACCTATACATGTATACATAAACACACACACACACACACATGACAATCAATATGCCAAAGGTATGTTGTGTGGCCCTGTTATTTCATTTTATTAACTTCTTGGGCCAAAGGGACTTAATCATTAAATGTTATCACCACATAACAATATCACCAGAAATTTTATATCTAGTTTATGTAACTGGCAACAAGTTGAGTGCCTAAAATCTGTGGCATGAAAGGACTTGTGACTTAACAGTATTATTTTGGTGAAGCAATAATTTGCTTTTGACTTAAAAACATTATCATATTAATTCAGTGATTTGTTGAGCAGCTCATTCTTAGATATAGCTGGTGGTATTCCAAAGTAAGTTCCATGATCTGTGCCCTTGTAATATTTGATAATTCTAAGTTAAGGCAGTAATATTGAAAATTAGGTTGACTTTTGTCATAATATAAATGTTGTGTTGTGAGTCAGCAAGCTGAGAGGTACTTGGTCAGTTGACTAGACATTAGAAAAAAATCTGATTTGAAGGAGTGTGTCAGGAGTCTATCCACATATATTTTCCTTCGTTCGTTTAGTACTGTTAGTCTGAAAGACAATGACTCGAACTAGCCTAAAATGAAGAGGTCAAGTTAATTGTGCATACCAAGTAGATTTTTGTTTAACATCTGTAGAGTGGCAAAACACTTTGACATCTGACTGGATATTGAACTATATTTGTAAATAAGTTATTAGTGACATTTATTTTCTAGTGTTTTTAGAAGTTAAGTGATTTCCCTAATTATTTTTATTGTTGGCCGAATAGAGTTAATCTAAAATATATGATGTAGAAACAATGAAGTAGAAATAGAGTACAGGCTTTGAACTGAGGAAGTCACCATTAGAAGAAAAAGATCTATAACTGCTCATGAAATCCCAGGAGTAGAAAAAGACATGCTTCATAATTCTCAGGGATTTATCAACATGTAGGTTTCGGAAAGCATAGGAATGGGTAATTATCATGATAAATACACCACATCAGTTGATAAGTGGGAGCTGAATATACACGTGATTGAGTCTTGAACTTATTTGTTTAACCATCCTGCTTTGGTTAACATGTTTTTAAAAGTCTGAAATTCCACATATAGTTATGGTAAGTAATGGTCAGTGAGTATATCTCAATATTTCACCTTTATCATCCTTTCAGTGGTAAGGGTGTAAGTTGCAGGGATCTTACTGTCATGGGGAATGTAAATAGACTGTTATGAGCAGGCAGCTTCAGGTGGCATATTTTAATAATTACTGTCATTTTTGTCCTTTGTCAGTGCAGGAATAAATTCTAAATGGTCAGTACCTTTCTGGTTTATAATATAGACGTGCTCTGGAATTGGTATAGCAAGAATCTTCTCAACCATATATAGGTGTGCACCTTTATGTGTGTGTCAGAACTGAGTATCATCTAAGACAGTACAAAAGTCAGAGCTACAATGCCACTCACTTACTTGAGCCCATAGTGTAGGACACTGGTTCCTAGACCTGGTTGTATAGAAGAGTCAATCAGGGAACATTGTGTAGATTACAGATTTTTGACTGAGACCCAGAAATCATATTTTAAAAGCATTTTCCCAGGTGATTATGATGATATTTGGGAAACTGATATAGAATAAAACAAATACTCGGTTGGTTCTTTGTGTATGTTTTCTAATTAGAGTTTAATGTTACCCTTGTGTCCAAAATTTCATGAATGTTTGCTGATTTTTATTTGCCTTTTAAAAATGAAAAGTGTAATAATTCGTGAGTTTGTACTCTTGTTTTATGAGGAAGAATTCTTTCATTGGACATACCACATTAAAGGTATTACCTTGCTAGGTGCACTGGGATTTATAATAGTGGAATTCTATCATCGACGAATTGGCTATAACCTAACTGCTGTACAGTTTGTCTCTTTACCATTTTACTACATAGTCCCTAAGAATGTTATAATTAGAAAGGTGAGAAGAATAATTAGAATTCAGAAAAATTTTAAGGATGCCTGTTAGTTTTCTCTGTAGCTTTGGCCATTTCTCTATTGACAACTTCACGATGAAGATAAAATATTTGAGTAGCGTAGCCAGGATGCCTTTCAGTTTAGTTCCTTAGATCTGGACATTTTGAACATCTAAGGGAAAGATCATTAATGTAAAACAAATTATATCTGCTATTTATAAGTGTATGTGTGCATATTCAGCAAATGGTTTGCTTTACTTGGCTATTGTATAAATGAATATACTGGCTTGGGTAGTTCTGTGTATGCATATTTATGCATGATTAAAATGCCATTGTTCATTTTTAGTTGTCTGGTTAAGAGTTTTTAATTCTTCCAACTTAGTTTTTTAAAAGAATAGTCACTGCCATGTTTGTATTCTGAACCATTTGGTCTGGTGGTAGTATATAGAGAAAAGGTCACATAACTCAGGAGTCAACTTTAAATGTCACATAAACACATATAAAAGCAGATTATTTACTTGGTTAAATACATATTAACCATGACCAACACATTGGAACAATAAAGGGGAAGAAAAGTCATGTTTTTTGTTTTCCTGCTTTTACTGCTCTTAATAGACTATCTGTGGTGGTCTACTTGGACTTTCTGTGCAGTAGTCTCATTCCGGGCAGTATTTGAAACACCTAGCCTTTGGCAAAGAAAAGTACCTCTCGTCTGTGAATCTCAGTAAGTTTCTCCATTCCGTTTTCACTTCAACTGCGAGGATTTCATATGTGACACTTACTGCTCAAGAGATCAATGTCCAGAGGAAGTGGCAGACCAAAGCAGAATGAAGTTGGCTCAGGTTTTACAAAAAAGATTCCACTAACATTTACCAAGAACTCTACAGGCATGGTCTGTGATGTTAATCCTTTTTTTTTTTTTTTCCAACTTTGACTGTATGTCAGAATTTAACATTTACTGCTTTAAAAGGGGGAGGGGGGTGTTTTCTACTCCTGAAGATTCAAGAGTGTTGCCCAGGGATTTTTTTTTTAATGAATATTCATCCATTTTGCTTATGTCTTCCTGGATACTACGAACTTTGCATCATAGTAACTGACACAGCCTGTCCCACAGTGTTACAGCATTAGTGCTTAACCAGTTCCTCATTCATCTTGTAATTCGGACAATGAGACTGTAATTTTCCGTTAGCTCCATAGAGCAAATGCCTGTCCTCCTCTCCTGAATCAAGCACATGTTTTTTGGCCTTTTTGTGTTAAAAGTCTTTCATGTTGTTTGATACCAGTCTTAGACTGGTTGATAACTTTTAAGTTTTTATTTTTTAGGTACTAATTTTTACTTTTAATTATTTTAGCCTAGGCATATTTAATTTGTCCCAAGAAATATTGTTGAATCAAAAACTGTTATTAAAACATTGTCTTCTATGCTGTTAAAATATACATATCAAAAAACAATTTAAAAATTCTTTGCAGGAAAGAAAGGACTTTTTTTTTAAATCAGGGGATGACATAAATATAAAATATCCAGGCAAATGTTTTTTTCTATCTTTCCACTCTTTTATTTTAAAAGTTTATATGAATATTTAGACAACCAGAAGAATCTCCCAAGTAGATCACAGAACTGTATACTTTTTTGGAATATCCTCAGAAGGCTCTCTAAATTATCAGCTGCTAAAACAAAAACCTTTTGTTACTTTTCAGTAACAGGAGGAAAGAGAAACTCTTTGTTTCCTCTTATGGTGTATGATTTGTGATCTCTTTATCTATCTACTAAGAAGCCTTCTAGGGCTTCAAAGCGTATTTGTTTATTTACCGTGATGAAAGTCCGTTGGCCCCCTGATGCCTGTTTTATTCCACATTCTCCTCTTTTCCCTTCACGATCCTCAAATACTTACGTTAAGCTTAGCTTGGTTTGAAGAGATGCTGTCTATACCCGTGGATTTCTTCAGCCTCTTAGCAGTTTTATCAGCTTTGATGTGGAATGCACAATAATCAAGTCAGTTTTCTCAATAGCTCACAAAGTGTGGTTCCAGGACAGGCAATAGGAACATCCTCTGGGAATTTATCAGAAATGAAATTCTCAAGGTCTACCCTAGACCTATTATTAAATCAGAAACTCTGGGGATGAGGCCCAGCAATCTTAATCACTTCTAGGTGTTGAATAGCTTTGGGCACTAGTGATTTGAAGTCTTTAGGGTCCATGTAACTCTATATAGATTGATCTGCCCATAATTTCTTATTATTACTAGTATTAAAATGTTTTTTTATATTGAGGAATACTTAGTGAATTTATACCATTGAAGTTGCCATCATAGTTCTGGTGTACCTTAGTTGGAGTTGTACTCGATACTTCATTGCACGGTCAAAGTACCCTCAAAGAAATTGTTTAATGGGAACGTATGTATATGTATAACTGATTCACTTTGTTATAAAGCAGAAACTAACACACCATTGTAAAGCAATTATACTCCAATAAAGATGTTAAAAAAAAAAAGAAATTATTTAGAACAAGAGTCTAATTCTGTGCTTCATTCCCCCCCAGCCCACAGCTCTAATTGTTTCTAATCTTGGTTCTTCTCTCCAATGTAATATAATAATTTATAAAGGGTATTCTGTATCACCATGCTTGGCATTTGACAGCATGGCATATCAGGTAAAACATTTCATTTAATCCCCACAGTAATCCTGTGAATTAAATAATGCTTTTATCTCAGACTTTACAGAGGAGAACACTGGGGCTTAGGAAGGTTAATTTGCGAAGGTCACACCACAGAACCAAGAATTCAAATCTATGCTTGATGACCGAACTCTTAGGGACAGTTGATATTACCATCAATCTCAGTTTTCAAGTTCTGCTTCTCCTTGACTTTGTCTGAATTTGCATTTATCTTAAATTTGATATATAAATGGCCTTTTTTTAGACTTCTCCTTGCTTACAGTTCTGATTTCAATAATATCCTCAAATATTTCTTTATTTCATTGCATGTGACTTACTTTCTAAGAAAAATCAAATATTTCTAGAAAGATTCTAGTGTCTTCATCTTCACTTCTTCTGCCTTCACTTTTCTGGTTTAACTTCAGAAATGAAAACCTTGAACTCTTTTTTCATATGTTCAGTATTACTATATATTAGGTTTAAAATCTGTGTTGCCTATATTTTAGACAAGCTAAAACTGGCATTCAGTAACTGCAAGTTTGAAATGAGTAGGGAGAGTATTCCAAATCACAGCAAAATTAAAATAATGAAGTTGAGGATGGCTGGAGTACTTGTAAATATTAATAAAATACGTAAAAGTATAGATTTTGACTAGTAAATTTAATATTAATTTCAGATATTCCTTTTAATCCTCCAAGTCTTAATTGAAGGCAGTGTAAATAAGAATGAAATATGGTAGCCTAATTCCAGAAAAGAGAATATATTACTAATCTTTTTTTAATGTGTTACTAGCAAACTGTCAACCCATTATAAAAAGACAGAAATAATTGATAATCTTTTTCTAAAGATAATTGACTTTACCTTCTCTTACATCATCAGACTTATAGCTTTATAAGGTATATCATTTGATTTAAAAATTATTTGTTAAAAAACATGTGTACTTTATCTTTTGTTAATTTGGGGACTTCTCTATTAAAAGAAATTAATTTCTTAACCAAATTAACTATATTTTAACCAATTTGAATTTCCATTGATGTGACACTACCATGATAATATTATACTGCATGTATTTTACTTGAAGTATAAATCATTCTGTATTTATTTTATATAAATATTTATATAAATATATATTAGTATATATATAATTTTTCTTTCATGCTTGGCAGGGTTTTTTTGAGGGTCATGGCATGTAATTATTCAAAACTTTTAAATTTAGCTAAGCAGTTGATTTAAACTAACCTGGCTCCTTTTTAGCGGCTAGTTTACCTGTGGACATTCTCCACTGCCTAACATTCATTCACTTATCAAATATTTTCTTGAAAACCAACTGTATGCCATTTTTGCACTACTTGATTTGAATACAATGATAACATGATTTCTGAGTCTTTCAAGGAGCTGTGATCCAGTGGAGCAAACATAAGTAAACACAGAGTTAGTTACATCACTGTATGCTAATTAAGTTCTGTGAAAGGGGAAGATAGCACTTGAGGGACACATAACCCTCAGATTTTGCCCAGACTAGGAGTGTTCAGGGGTGTCACAGAAAGTATTCCAAAGGAAATAATATCTCAACTAAGGCCTGAGTTTGGAGTGAGTCAGGGTATAGAGAATTGTTGATTCTCCCAGGCATATTAAGAGAAGGAGCCATGAGATAAACTGGGAAATTAGTCATTCGGAACCTTCCTTTTAAATGATGTTAGGGAATTTGGAATTTAGAACTTTGGGGGTTGAGGATGGAGTTGAAGGGTTTTTACATGAAAATGGGAGTAAGAGTTGGAGGCAATAAAGAAGCTGGCATAGATTTCCAGTCAAGAAATAATGGTGATCTAAAGTAGGATGGAGGCAGCTAGTGACAGGAGTGGATTGGGTTCAATTTTTTTAGGCTATAGAATAGACCAATTGTTACTTGAAACTCTGAAACTGAAAATTAGGTTTATTCACCTTAGAAAGCATAAGTTGAGAGGAGGATTTACTGGAAACCAATAATATAAAAAGTATAGGTGCTAAAGAAATACTGTGAGGGTAAGCCATTCTTTGGGATTACCCATTTCACTGCTCGTCTTAAGAGTATAAATAAAATAGTAGTTTCTACCAAAATTTCTACAACTAAATAATCTTAGTCACCTATTGTATTTGATAACAACGTGACTTAGTCATGCATAGACGTTCAGCTCCTTTTACACTTTATGTCTAGTCCTGCTATTTAGAATAGCAAGTAAAATCATGGTATCAAAAGCACAGTAGGAAGTGGAAGGAGGTGTCCCATGATCCACTGGTAAATTTGAGGAGAAATTCAATCAGTCTTTTTGCAGATAAAGAAGATTTAGTTATACCACTTATACTCTCATTTTTGTCATTAAGCACTTAAAAAAAAAACTATAAAATTAGAGTTTAATTTTGTTTTAACTTTTTATTTTGACATTATTATAGACTCACAGAAGTTGCAAATATAGTTCATAGTGTCCCATGAACCCTTCACCCACATTCTCTTAAGGGTGACATCTTATAAAATGATACTGCATGTCAAAACCAGAAAACTGACATTGGTATAACACTGTTAACAAGACTACAGACCTTATTCAGTTCTCAGCAGTTTTTACTAGCACTCATTTTTGTGTGTCTGTATAATTCTCTGTGATTTTATCCCATGGTTAGATTTGTTTGAACACCATTGCAATAAAGATGCCGAACTGTTCCATCATCACAGAGAACATTCTTCATGTAACTCCTTTTTGTAGTCATACTCACCCCTAAGTTCTGTCTCCTCACAATCATGAATCTGTTCTTCATCTTCATAATAGTTTTGTCATTCCAAGAATGTTTTTTAAATGGAATTGTAAAATATGTAATTTTTTTGAGATCGGCCTTTTTTTTCTTTTTTCTGTTCACTAAGCATGATGCCCTTGAGAGCCATCCAAGTTATTTCACACATATCAGTAGTTAATCTCTCTTTTTTTTTTCCTCAGTTACAGTCCCCCTGTATGTATGGATGTTTCAGTTTCTTTAACTCCATTGGCTCTTTGAAGGACATCTGTATTGTTTTCAGTTTTTTGGCTATTACAAATAAAATTGTTGTGAAGATTCACATTTACAGGTTTTTGTTTGAGGATAAATTTTCATTTCTTTGGTATAAATACCAAGTACAATTGCCATGTTACATGGTAAGTGTTCGTTTATAAGAAACTGCCAAAGCATAGGAGAGCTTAAAACGGGTTCAAGATGGTGGAGTAGAAGGACGTGCTCTCACTCTCTTTTTCGAGAACTTCAGAATCACAACTAAGTGCTGAAGAGTCGACAGGAAGACACTGGAACTCATCAAAAAAGATACCCCACATCCAAAGACAAAGAAGAAACAACAATGAGATGGTAGGAGGGGTGCAAACACAATAAAATCAAATCGCATAACCGCTGGGTGGGTGACTCACAAATTGGAGAACAGTTTTACCACAGAAGTCCACCCACTGGACTGAAGGTTCTGACTGCCACGTCAGGCTTCCCAACCTGGGGTTCCGGCAATGGGAGGAGGAATTCCCAGAGAATCAGACTTTGAAGGCTAGCGGGATTTGATTGCAGGACTTTGACAGAACTGGGGGAAATAGAGACTCCACTCATGGAGGGCACACACAAAGTAGTGTACATATCAGGATCCAGGGGAAAGGAGCAGTGACCCTATAGGAGACTGAACCAGACCTACGTGATAGTGTTGGAGGGTCTCCTGAAGAGGCAGGGGCTGGCTGTGGCTCACCACAGGGACAAGGGCACTGGCAGCAGAAGTTCTGAGAAGTACTCCTTGGCATGTGCCCTCCTGGAGTCTACCATTAGCCCCACCAAAGGCTCCAGTGCTGGGTCACTCAGGCCAAACAACCAACAGGGAGGGAACTCAGCCCCACCCATCAGCAAACAAGTGGATTAAAGTTTTACTGAGCTCTGCCCATCACTAGTCCCTCCCATCAGGAAGCTTGCACAAGCCTCTTAGATAGCCTCATCCATCAGAGGGCAGACAGCAGAAGCAAGAAGAACTACAGTCCTGCAGCTTGTGGAACAAAAAGCACATTCACAGAAAGACAAAATGAAAAGGCAGAGGACTATATACCAGATGAAGGAACAAGATAAAACCCCAGAAAAAACAACTAAATGAAGTGGAGATAGGCAACATTCCAGAAAAAGAATTCAGAATGATGATAGTGAAGATGATCCAGGACCTCAGAAAAAGAATGAGGCAAATATAAAAAAAATGCAAGAAATGTTTAACAAAGACCTAGAAGAATTAAAGAACCAACACCTAGAAGAATTAAAGGACAAACAAACAGACATGAACAATACAATAACTGAAGTGAAAAATACAATAGAAGGAATCAATACTAGAATAACTGAGGCAGAAGAACGGGTAAGTGACCTGGAAGACAGAAAGGTGGAATTTGCTGCTGCAGAACAGAAAAAAAAAAAGAATGAAAAGAAATGAAGACAGCCTAAGAGACCTCTGGAACAATATTAAATGCACCAACATTGGCATTATAGGGGTCCCAGAAGAAGAAGATTGAGAGAAAGGACCTGAGAAAATATTTGAGGCGATTACAGGCGAAAACTTCCCTAACATGGGAAAGGAAATAGTCAAGTCCAGGAAGCACAGAGAGTCCCATACAGGATAAACCCAAGGAGAAACATGCCAAGACACATAGTAATCAAATTGACAAGAATTAAATACAAAGAAGAATTATTAAAAGCAGCAAGGGAAAAACAACAAATAACATACAAGGGAACTCCCATAAGGTTAACAGCTGATTTCTTAGCAAAAACTCTACAAGCCAGAAGGGAGTGGCACAATATATTTAAAGTGATGAAAAGGAGGAACCTACAACCAAGATTGCTCTAGCTGGCAAGGATCTCATTCAGATTCAACAGAAATCAAAAGCTTTACAGACAAGCAAAAGCTAAGAGAATTCAGCTTCACCAAACCAGCTCTACAGCAAATGCTAATGGAACATTTCTAAGTGGGAAACAAGAGAAGAAAAGGGCCTACGAAAACAAACCCAAAACAATTAAGAAAATGGTAATAGGAACATATATATTGATAATTACCTTAAATGTGAATGGATTAAATGCTCCAACCAAAAGACACAGGCTTGCTGAATTTATACAAAAACAAGACCCATCTATATGCTGTCTATAAGAGACCCACTTCAGACCTAGGGACACATACAGACTGAAAGTGAGGGGATGGAAAAAGATACTCCATGCAAATGGAAATCAAAAGAAAGCTGGGGTAGTAATACTTATATCAGATAAAATAGACTTTAAAACAAAGATTGTTACAAGAGACAAGGGAGGACACTACATAACGATCAAGGGATCAATCCATGAAGAAGATATAACAATTATAAATATCTATGAACCCAACATAGGAGCACCTCAGTACATATGGCAAATGCTAACAGCTATAAAAGAGAAAATCGACAGTAACACAGTAATAGTGAGGGATTTTAACAGCTCACTTACAGCAATGGACAGATCATCCAGACAGAAAATTAATAAGGAAACACAAGATTTAAATGACACTATAGAGAAGATAGATTTAATTGATATTTATAGCACATTCCATCCAAAACCAGCAGATTACACTTTCTTCTCAGTTGCACACAGAACATTCTCCAGGATAGACCACATCTTGGGTCACAAATCAAACCTCAGTAAATTTAAGAAAATTGAAATCATAGCATGCATCTTTTCTGACAACAATGCTATGAGATTAGAAATCAGTTTCAGGTTAAAAACCGCAAAAAACACAAACACAGGCTAATCAATATGTTACTAAATAACCAAAAGATCACTTAAGAAATCAAAGAGTAAGTCAAAAAATACCTAGAGAAAAATGACAACGAAAACACAATGATCAAAAACCTGTGGGATGCAGCAAAAGCAGTTCTAAAAGGGCAGTTTATAGCAATACAACCCTGCCTCAAGTAGCAAGAAATATCTCATACAATCTAACCTTACACCTTAAGGATACTAGAGAAAGAAGAACAAACAAAACCCAAACTGAGTAGAAGGAAAGAAGTCATAAAGATCAGAGGAGAAAGAAAGTAGAAACATAGAAAACAGTAGCAAAGATCAATAAAACTAAAAGCTGTTTCTTTGAGAAGATAAACAAAATTGATAAACCTTTAGCCAGACTCATCAAGAATCAATAAAATTAGAAATGAAAATCAAGAAGTAACAACTGACACTGTAGAGATGCAAAGGATCATGAGAGATTACTACAAGCAACTATATGCCCATAAAATGGACAACCTGGAGGAAGTGGACAAATTCTTAGACAAGCACAACCTTTCAAGACTGAACCAAGAAGAAATAGAAAATATGAACAGACAAATCAGAAGTAATGAAATTGAAACTATGCTTAAAAATCTTGCAGCAAACAAAAGTCCAGGACCAGATGGTTTCACAGGTGAATTGTATTGAACATTTAGAGAAGAGCTAATACACATCCTTCTCAAACTCTTCCAAAAAAATTGCAGAGGAAGGAACACTCCCAAACTCATTCTACGAGGCCACCATCACCCTGATACAAAAATCAAAGATACTACAAAAAATGAAAATTACAGACCAACATTACTGATGTGTATAGATGCAAAAATTCCCAAAAAATACTAGCAGACAAAATCCAGCAACACACTAAAAGGATCATACATGATGGTCAAGAGGGATTTATACCAGAGATTCAAGGATTCTTCAATATACACAAATCAGTGTGATACACAATATTAACAGATTGAAGAATAGAAACCATATGATCATCTCAATAGATGCAGTCAAAGCTTTTGACAAAATTCAACACCCATTTATGATTAAAAAATCTCCAGAACATGGACACAGGGAACCAACCTCAACATAATAAAGGCCATATAAGATAAACCCACAGCAAGCATCATTCTCTATGGTAAAAAACTGAAAGCATTTCCTCTAAGCTCAGGAACAAAACAAGGATGTCCAGTCTTGCCACTAGTATTCAGCATAGTTTTGGAAGTCCTAACCACGGCAATCAGAGAAGAAAAAAATAAAAGGAATCCAAATTGGAAAAGTAGAAGTAAAATTGTCACTGTTTGCAGATGACATGATACTATACATAGGTAATCCTAAAAATGCCACCAGAAAACTACTAGAGCTAATCAATGAATTCGGTAAAGTTGCAGGATACAAAATTAATGCACAGAAATCTTTTACATCCCTGTACACTAACAATGAAAGATCAGAAAGAGAAATTAAGGAAACCATTCCATTCATCATTGTAACAAAAATAATAAAATATCTAGGAATAAATCTACCTAAGGAGGTAAAAGACCTCTACTCAGAAAGCTATAAGACACTGATGAAGGAAATCAAAGATGACACAAACAGATTGAGAGATATACCATGTTCTTGGATTGGAAGAATCAATATTGTGAAAATGACTCTAGTACCCAAAGCAAACTACAGATTCAGTGTAATCCCTATCAAGATACCAATGGCATTTTGTACAGAACTAGAGCAAAAAAATCTTAAAATTTGTATGGAAATATAAAAGACTCCAAATAGCCAAAGCAATCTTGAGGGAAAAAAGTGGAGCTGGAGGAATCAGACTCCCTGACTTCAGACTATACTACAAAGCTACAGCAATCAAGATAACATGGTACTGACACAAAAACAGAAATATCGATCAGTGGAACAGGATAGAAAGCCCAGAAAACCCACACACCTTTGGTCAGCTAATATATGACAAAGGAGGCAAGGATATGCAATGGAGAAAAGACAGTTTCTTCAGTAACTGGTGCTGGGAAAACTGGACAGCTACATGTATAAGAATGAAATTAGAACACTCCCTGACACCATACACAAAAATAAACTCAAAATGGATTAAAGACCTAAATGTAAGACTGGACACTATAAAATCTTCGAGGAAAACATAGGAAGAACACTCTTTGACATAAATCACAGCAAGATCTTTTTTGACCCACCTCCTAGAGTAATGGAAATAAAAACAAAAATAAACAAATGGGATCTAATGAAACTTAAAAGCTTTTGCACAACAAAGGAAACTATAAACAAGACGAAAGTACAACCCTCAGAATGGGAGAAAACATTTGCAAACAAATCAACAAAGGATTAATCTCCAAAATACATAAACAGCTTATGCAGCTCAATATTAAAAAAAAAAAGCAACCCCCTCAAAAAATGGGCAGAAGACCTAAATAGACATTTCTCCAAAGACATACAGATGGCCAAAAGGCACATGAAAAGATGCTCAACATCACTAATTATTAGAGAAATGCAAATCAAAAGTACAATGAGGTATCAACTGATACCGGTTAGAATGGGCATCATCAGAAAATCTACAAACAATAAATGCTGCAGAGGGTGTGGGGAAAAGGGAACCCTCTTGTACTGTTGGTGGGATTGTAAATTGATGCAGCCACTATGGAGAACAGTATGGAGGTTCCTTAAACTAAAAATAGAGCTACCGTGTGTCCCAGCAATCCCATTACTGGGCATATACCCAGAGAAAACCATAATTTAAAAATACACATGCACCCCAGTGTTCATTGCAGCACTATTTACAGTAGCCAGGTCATGGAAGCAACCTAAATGCCCATAGACAGACAAACGTCTAAGGAAATTGTGGTACATATATGCAATGGAATATTACTCAGCCATAAAAAGGAATGAAATTGTGTCATTTCTAGAGATGTGGATGGACCTATATACTGTCATGCAGAGTGAAGTAAGTCAAAGAGAAAAACAAGTATTGTACATTAACTCATATATGTGGAGTCTAGAAAAATGGTACAGATGAACTGGTTTGCAATGCAGAGGTGGAGACACGGATGTAGAGAATTAGCGTATGGACACCAAGGGGCGAAAGCGGGTTGTTGGGTGGTTGTGGGATTAATTGGGAGATTGGAATTGACATGTATACACTAATATGTATAAAATAGATAGCTAATAACCAGCTGTATAAAAAAATAAAATTAAGTTAAATTAAAAAAAAACTGCCTAAAGGAAACTTTGCAGAATGGCTATAACATTTCACTTTCTTACCAGTAGTTGTATTAGAGATGTGGATTCTCTGCATCCTCACCAGCATTTGCTGTTTTCACTTTTTAATTTTTGCTGTTCAAATAGGTGTGTACATATACCTCGTTGTGGTTATAATTTGCATTTTCCTAATGACTAATGTGTTTCATGTGTTTATTTGGCATCCATATACCCTCTTTGGTTGAAGTGTCTATGCCCCTTTGTCCATTTTTCTAGATTTCTGTATTGTTGAGCTTTGAAGCTTCTCTGTATATAAGTCCTTTGTCAGATGTGTGGTTTGCATCTATCATTCCAAAACTTGTCGTTTCATCTATAAAGTTAGAATTGTCTTTTAAAATATTCTTTGTAATAGAGTGGAGACTTGACTGTTATTTGGAGGGGCTAGATGTATTAAAATCAATGTCAATTAAGACTCAATTTGCAGTAAAAATTTATGTGGGTTAGGAACTGAAGTAGTGTGTATGTGTATGTTTCTTTCATGAATGATCACCAAATGAAGAATATGTTTGTTTTTAGTGGCTTACCTGAATTATATTTGATGCAAAGAGGCAGATTAGACACCTACCCTGCAACCTCAGGCATTTTACTTACCTCTTCTGAGCATGTTTTTTCAACCCATGAAATGGGGAGAAATATGTTTTAATTCCATTAATACTGTGAAATCGCTAATATAGCTCTACAAAGATAAGGTATATTGTAAAAGCTCTCCTCCATTTTTTAAAAATTCACTTCTCCTTATTGTTTAGGGGACATTTGTTCCATTGTTTCCTGTGATTTCAGATTTTGGCTTGTAGACCTTCTTCACAGTCAAGAGTATCTTAAACCAGAATGAGGATATCATTTCATGTTGCTAAAATGGTTTTTTGCCCACACACAACTCTGATTTAAGGGAAAATTTTTAAATAGAATAAAATTAAAATAATTAGTGTAAAGTTTCTCAAGCAAGGTGCCTCATACAGAGAAAAAGCTGCTAGAAGGGCTCTAAGGGTGACTGAGGAAACCACTTTTCTCCTAAGAAAGGAGCTTCTTAAGGGACCAAGACATCAGTAGAGTACTCTGTTCTTGAGTTTCCAATTTGAGTGCCTGGAGCCAGAAGCCCTTTGGGGTTTAAGAAGGGAGGGACAGATTTGCTTGTTATCTGTTTTTCAAAGCATTTCTCAACTGCTGTCCTGTTAGAAACAGCATTCCAAGGGTTGGCATCTGTCAGTATATGAAATTAATAAATATGAATATGAAATATGTCACAGAGGTTGATCTTCCTTTAAGTTATTGAAATGTGTACTTTTTAAAAGCAGTTGAGGGCTTCCCTGGTGGCGCAGTGGTTGAGAGTCCGCCTGCCAATGCAGGGGACATGGGTTCGTGCCCTGGTCTGGGAAGATGCCACATGCCGCGGAGCGGCTAGGCCCATGAGCCATGGCCGCTGAGCCTGCGTGTCCGGAGCCTGTGCTCCGCAACGGGAGAGGCCACAACAGTGAGAGGCCCGTGTACCGCAAAAAAATAAAATAAAACAGTTGACTAAATAGCAGTTAACCAAGTATATACAGTTATAGCTATATATAATAGTTATATATAATCAAGTATACCGTGACTGGGTTTAAATCTTGACTCTAACTTACACACTGGTTTTGGTCAAGCTACTTAACCTTTCTGTGTCTTCTAATCTGAAAGCAGTGTTAATGATCATATTTATACCACAGGGTTATTCTTAGGATTAAATGAGTTCATAAAATCAGAGCACTTGTAACAGTTACTGGCTAAGCTATTATTACCTGATTAGTAAAGTAATTATATAGGAAATTGTTGATGAGAAAATTAGATCTTTTAGCCAAAGGTGTTTATCTATGAGTATATTGCCCTCAAGGAGAATTTTACAGAACTTCTTTTTTTTTGTTAGTATATGTATTTTTCATTCCAGTTACCATTGCCAATTTTATTTTGGACATTATGCTAAAATGCTTGGAACTTTTAAATATCCTCAGTTTGGGGACACTGACAGTTAACCAAATTTTGTTTAGTGTGATTTGATTATGAAAAAGAAGTACAGGCAGTTCTGTATGTTTACAGAAGAGACATTTTACCTAGTCTGTAATGAGTGTTTATGACTGATGAGTAGAACAAGAAAGTGAAAGCTTTCTGGAAGGGCTGATCCTGTGGGATGGATGTGGGGAGAAACATTGTATGTAAAGGAAGCATATAGATTGGTTTTTGTTTTTAAAGGCAAGGAAGGGAAGCTGAATAGTAGATTGAAAAGAAAGGTAGGAGTAATTGTGCGTGAGAACCATCTAAATTGTGGAATGGAGTGTCAATGAAACCTGTACTTAGACAAAGAGGAGCCATTGAGATGGTTGTTTTTTCTGTTTTTATTGAGAAACAATTTACATACATCACTGTATAATTTTAAGATGTTTAGCAGGATGGTTTTATTTACATATATTATGAAATGATTCCTACAATTAGGTTCAACTGAGAATTTTTAAAGTGAGAAATTTGAACATTTTTCATGTTTTAAAACTTGTTTATTTTGATTCTATAATAGTACATTCTTAAATAATCTCTGTAAGTCAATAGTCTTTATATTCATGCTAAAATTTTTTTTTCTTTATTTTAAGGATTTCAGTTTGTTGAAATGAGCAGTCGAAAATCAAAGAGTAACAACTTAATACAAGCAGAATACCTTTCACAGGTTGGTATATGTTTTCATTACTCTGAAGGTCTGTTACCATGCAAAGGTGGTAAGAGAATTAGTCATCTTCTTAACTTGAATTCTTCCCTCAGCATGTATGAAGAACCACTCTTTTCATTCTCAAGGGAAGAGTATGTTTGCTACTTCCTAATTTCAACCTCTAAGTCTTTGGATAGATGGAATCCTAACTTTACTCATGTCTTCCTAAATGTGCTCTAGTTCAGTTTAGTTTAATATTATCTTTAGAGTTTTGTACTTCTTTTGGTAAATTTATTCCTAAGTATTTTATTCCTTTTGGTACTATTGTAAACGGAATTGTTTTCTTAATTTTATGTTTTATTTATTGCAAGTGTATCTAAATGAAATTGATTTTTCTATATTAATCTTGTATTCTGTAACCTTCCTGAACTCGTTTATTCTAATATTTTTTTAGTTTATTCCTTAGGATTTTCTTTATATAAGATCGTGTCATCTGCAATAGAGATAGTTTTAATTCTTTCTTCTCAATCTAGATGAATCTCATTTCTTTTTCTTGTCTAATTGCCCTAACTAGAACCTTCAGTATAACACCGAATAAACTAGCAAGAGCAGACAATCTTATTTTGTTTTTGATATTGGGGAAATGCGTTCAGTCTTTCACCATTGAGTATGATGTTAGCTGTAGGTTTTTGTGTGTGTTCTTTATCAGGTTGAGGAAGTCCCTTTATATTCCTAGTATGTTGAGTGTTTTTATCATGAACATTTAATGTTTTCTTAAGTGCATATATATCTCTTTTGAGGAGTCTAGTAGGGAATGTGCATGATATTTCTACACTGGCATTTCTTTTTTAAAGATTTTTTTTGATGTGGACCATGTTTAAAGTCTTTATTGAGTTTATTACAATATTGCTTTTGTTTTATGTTTTGGTTTTTTGGCCATGAGATATATGGGATCTTAGCTCCCCAACCGGTGATCGAACCCACACCCCCTACATCGTAAGGTGAAGTCTTAACCACTGAACTGCCAGGGAACTCCTTACACTGGCATTTCTATTTATCTGGCTTGACCAGAACTACATTTCTTTTAAACAAAAACTAAATGTTGGGCTTCCCTGGTGGCACAGTGGTTGAGAGTCCACCTGCTGATGTAGGGGACATGGGTTCGTGCCCCGTTCCAGGAAGATCCCACATGTCGCGGAGTGGCTGGGCCCCTGAGCCATGGCCGCTGATCCTGTGTGCCGGAGCCTGTGCTCTGCAACGGGAGAGGCCACAACAGTGAGAGGCCCGTGTACCGCAAAAAAAAAAAACAAAAAAACTAAATGTTATTGGCATTCCTTTGTGAGACCTTACCTTCCTTCTTTTAGAAGGAAAATGTTTAATTCTGTTTTTTAATGTAACTTTTACATATCTTTGTAAAGTGAACAAATCTTCCATGTGCAGCTTAATTAATTTCTACACATGTATACACCTGTTTAACTTTCATCTCAGATCACTTTAGGATTTTTGAACCTCTGACTATTCACTACAACTTCACTTTATCTCTCACTTTATTTTATACATAGTTGTCTCTCTAATACACTTTAATGAAGTTTAAAAAAAGAAAAGGACTGAGGGTTGTCTTTTGACTTCTAGTGATCTTATCTAGGGGGCGGAATACACACTGTGATTCGTTGAATCTATATATGCCCCTTTAATTTTTTTACAGATATCAGCTATTACCTGTATAATACCTATATTGTGTTATAGATAACTGCCTCTTTTAATCTTCAAAACAGGCCTGCCAGAAAAGTGTTATTGTCTCTTTGGCACCAATCTTCCTATTCTTTCCACTTCCTCTATAACTATAAGTATGAATTATTTTATCCCCAGTGAATAATTTGCTTTGCTCGTCCTCTGGTACATGTAAAGAGAACTCAGATCTATTTCTTTGGTATGTGAAGGATCAGTCCCATGCTGTCAGTCTGGGAGAAGCAAATAATCCTGGAGGCTTCTTGTTTCTGCTGATGGGGCTAAATCTGAAACAGCCTCCTAAGGTTTTTGTCACTGAGGACCTCTGTATTAGCAGCAGAGCAGAAAAGGAATGATTTTAATGATCCGTATTTTTAAAGATTGTGATAGATTGGCTTCTTTTTTTTTTTTTTTAACAACTGAATCTAAGCCCTTTGTTCTAAGGCAAACTCAAAATTTAGGTCTTTAGAAGAATTTTTTCTTAATTCCAATGATTTCGTATTTTATGTCCTAGGTGAATATAATTTCTTCCATATAATTGAACAAATCCTTATATGCTGTTACTGCTATTTTGCAGGTTGTTTCTTGAATGTGTCATTTTTTTTCCAAATACATTCATTTCTTTCCAATATATTTGCAGTGTTTTTTTAGGCATAGATCATGTTCTTTTAGTAGTATGGTGCTCTGCATCCAATAGGCCCTCAATAACTATATGGACTTTTAAATTTCTTTTTTTTTTTTTTTTTTTTTTTTTTTGCGGTACGCGGGCCTCTCACTGCTGTGGCCTCTCCCGTTGTGGAGCACAGGCTCCGGACGCACAGGCTCAGCGGCCATGGCCCACGGGCACAGCCACTCCGCGGCACGTGGGATCCTCCTGGACCAGGGCTCGGACCCGTGTCCCCTGCATTGGCAAGCAGACTCTCAACCACTGCACCACCAGGGAAGCCCTAAATTTCTTTTATTTCCTCGGAATCCTGACTTCTGTGACAGGTAGAGATTGATAAGGCTTGAGGTAAACCAGTTTAGATGTGTTGGTCTCTAGAGACTGAGGTGTGGTTCATGAGCATTATTAAATTAGATTACATTATTAGATTCTCTCCTGTCTTTGTTTGTTGGCTGATACGTTACGCAAAGTGAGGTATTCATTCATTCACATGGATTAAAACAGCCCTCAAACTGCTGATGTAGCTAAAGGAACTAATTCTTTCTCTTGTTGAAAGCTTCAACTAAGTTCTCATCCTTTCTCTGGGCCTTGAGATAGGTAAAAAGAATTGTAAATTTTACAACTTAGGAAAATGCCAGATGTCATGATGATAAGTTATTTAGGGAGGGTTGACTTGATTCATTAATACCTAATTCTGACTGCTATAAATGTATATTCTTGTTCTTTTTTGATTGTATATGTAATATTTTCATTTATATTTATTCACTTTATTTTTATCAGGTACAAAGAATTTTACGTGAAAGATTTTGTCATCAGAGTCCACATAGTAACCTATTTGGAGTACAAGTACAATATAAGTAAGTTTAGCTATCTGCTTATCTGTTATGAAACTACTTACAGATGCCCTTTAGGTTTTGCAAAAATAGTCATACACAGATTTTATTAAACAAGGCTAACAGACATTTTATAGAGGTAAAAAATTTTGCTTTGTATATAAAAAAATGACTGTTGTGAAGCAAGAGCAGATATCAATATTTCCATAGTGAAAAAAAACCTTTTAACTTTCAATCTTGTATCATTTCTATAATCTGGTATTATGGAGAGAATTCTGAGCTTGCACCTAATACTCAGCAGCCAGCTGTGGAGTGAAAGGTCCTAAGAGTTGCCACTGTTGTCCCTTGTCCCATACTATCATAAAGACCAAGATACTTCAGTGTTACTTGGTTTCTCTTCTTCCAGAGAATCCGTATTTGTGTTCTTCTCTGTAGGACTATTTAGAGCATAAGTCAAGTGCCCAGAAGAAGAGAAAAAAGGAATGGCTGTTTTTTGTTCAAATTCAGCTTTTAAAAAGTATTACCTAGCAAATTATTTCACCTTTTTAAATTTTGGCCTATTTATATCATTTCAGACACTTAATTGAGCTGCTAAAAAGAACTGCTATTCATGGAGAAAGTAATTCTATTCTCATTATTGGACCCCGAGGATCAGGAAAGACCATGGTAAAAGCTGTTGATTTCTGATGTTCCTTTGCTTTGTAGGCATGTGATGATTCTTAGGGACAACACTGGAAACGTTTTTCATTGTTTTCATCATTGTGTTACTAATATTTTGCTTTTTTTTTTTTTTATTTAAATCATAGAAGACATGCAAAGCCTGTATAGAGTGGTATATTTGAGTTGAACAATGTTTTTTACCTTTTTCTCCCTCACAGTAACAAATTTTCAAATAATGTTTGTTCCATCATGGTCTTTTATCCTTGAAGAATTTGTGATTGACAATGGACAAAGCAGACTAGCAGCTATTGAGCCTGTACCTTGTGTCTTTTATTTATGTTCTGTCATTTATTCTTTACATTAACCCTGCAAGGTAGGTTTGGTATTGTCTCTGTTTGGAGATTAGGTAACTGTCATACCATGCATTCTTTTTTTTCCTCTTATTGTTTAACCCTAACTCAGGCGGTTTTTTTTATATGTACACTCACGTCTTCTAGAATTCTCTTCTACTTTCCCTTTTTACTATATTTGCTTAGTCACCTTCAAAAGATACTGTTGCTTTTTTCCCTCAGTTTCTCTTTCTTCATTCATTATATAAGACAAATTATGGCTGTTATATTGCAAGTATTACTATTTAATTATAAAATCTGTTTTCTGCTATATTCCATGCAATAAATTTAGATTTCTCACTAATATGCTTTTTATATTATGTGTATAAGTAAAATTATGTATTATTTTATATTAAGTAAAATTATGTAAAATAGAAATAAAATTACGTTTTTATTTTTTAAGCAGTATGTTTTCACTGTACATTATGTAAGATGAGGAAATTAGGACTTTAGGATTTTACTGTTATCACCCATTTCCAGTATTGTTTGAAGTATATCAATTGGGAATTTAGATCTAGATAATTTCTTTTCTTTTTTAATCTTTTAAGAGTTTTTCATTTATTATAATCACATTTACGATAGTATTTATTTTTGATTGTTTAATTTGGTTCAGTCCTTGGGCTCAGTCCTTGTATGTAACCACTGTTTCTTTATTCTTGTTTTTTTATTACGATTTTCCTTTTTGTGTTTGACTTCAGTGCTATTTGGGGTAGTTTTTACAGGAGAACCATGTGACTAATATGCTTTGGAATTATTAGACTATTTTAAATTATTAACAATAATTCTATTAACAATAGAAAAACTGAGCAAAGATATGCACAGAAAGATCATAGGAAATTAAATACAAAGCGATCTTAAACTCACAAACGTGTTCAATTTCACTCATATTTAGTAAATTAAATAAAAACTATAGTAATTTTCTCTATCAGGTTGACAAGAAAATCTGTAAGATTGATAACATACTGATGTTTTTGCTGGTGGTATAAATTAGAATTAGACAAAATCTAACCACTGACTCAGCAACATTTCTAGGAATTTACTGTTGTGAAATGATGCATGTACAGTTACTTATTTCAGCACTGTTTGTTAATAGTGAAAGATGAGAAACAATATAAATGCCCATCAACAGAATACTGGTTGATAAATCATGGTACATCCATCCATATAATGGACTATGATACAGCAGTAAAAAAGAATAAGGAAATATTTGTAGACAGTACATAAAGAAAAGGAAAAAAATGCTCATATTTCTGTTGGTTCATCTGTGAACCAAAAATTCCCTGAAATGTGTATATATTTTTAAAAATTTTTATTGGAGTATAGTTGATATACAATGTTGTGTTAGTTTCAGGTATATATCAGAGGTGAATCAGTTTTACATATACACACATCCACTCTTTTTTTAGATTCTTTTCCTATATAGGCCATTACAGAGTATTGACTAGAGTTCCCTGTGCTATACAGTAGGTTCTTATTAGTTATCTATTTTATACATAGTAGTATGTATATGTCAATCCCAGTCTTCCAATGTGTCCCTGCCCCCTTTATCCCCTGGTAACCATAAGTTTGTTTTCTACATCTGTGACTTGTTTGTAAATAAGTTCATTTGTACCCTTTTCTTTAGATTCCACATATAAGTGCTATCATATGATATTTGTCTTTCTGTGTCTGACTTACTTCAGTCAGTATGTCAATCTCTAGGTCCATCCATGTTGCTGCAAATGGCATTATTTTGTTCTTTTTTATGGCTGAGTAATATTCCATTGTATATATGTACCACATCTTCTTTTTCCATTCCTCTGTTGATGGACATTTAGGTTGCTTCCATGTCCTGGCTATTGTAAACAGTGCTGTAGTGACCATTGGGGTGCATGTATCTTTTCAAATTATGGTTTTCTTCAGGTATATGCCTAAGAGTGGGATTGCTGGGTCACAAGGTAGTTCTATTTTTAATTTTTTAAGGAACCGCCGTACTGTTCTCCATAGTGTCTGGAGAACAATTTACATTCCCACCAACAGTGTAGGAGAGTTCCCTTTTCTCCACTCTCTCTCCAGCATTTATTATTTGTAGATTTTTTTGATGATGGCCATTCTGACCGGTGTGAGGTGATACCTCATTGTAGTTTTGATTTGCATTTCTCTAATAATTGGTGATGTTGGACATCTTTTCGTGTGCATTTTTTAAAATTAATTTAATTTATTTTTGGCTGCATTGGGTCTTCGTTGCTGCCCGCAGGCTTCTCTCTAGTTGCGGCGAGTGGGAGCTGCCCCTAGCTGCCGTGCGCTGGCTTCTTGTTGCAGTGGCTTCTCTTGTTGCGGAGCACAGGCTCTAGTCACCCGGGCTTCAGTAGTTGTGGCACGTGGGCTCAGCAGTTGGCTCACGGGCTCTAGAGCACAGGCTCAGTAGTTGTGGCGCACGGGCTTAGCTGCTCCGTGGCATGTGGGATCTTCCCGGACCAGGGCTTGAACCCGTGTCCCCTGCATTGGCAGGCAGATTCCCAACCACTGCGCCACCAGGGAAGTCCCCATTTTTTTAATATATAAATTTATTTTTATTTTTGGTTGTGTTGGGTCTTCGTTGCTGTGCAGTGGCTTTCTGTGCTTGTGGCGAGTGGGGGCTTCTCTCATTGCGGAGCATGGGCTCTAGGCACGCGGGCTTCAGTAGTTGTGGCTCACAGGCTCTAGAGCACAGGCTCAGCAGTTGTGGCGCACGGGCTTAGTTGCTCCGCGGCATGTGGGATCTTCCTGGACCAGGGCTAGAGCCTGTGTCCCCTGCATTGGCAGAAGGATTCTTTACCACTGCACCACCAGGGAAGTCCTTTCATGTGCTCTTTGGCCATCCATGTGCCTCCCTAAGATATTAAACACAAATATAGTGAGTTATTTGTTGAGGCGGGGATATGGGAACAGAGGTAGGAATCTTTTCACTGCATATCTTTTTATACTTTTTGAGGGGTAAACTATATGACCATACAGTCTATTTTAAAAACTAAAGAATGGAAAGTTGGTTGAAGGCAAGGGTAAAAACCCCAACAACCTGCTTAACAGAACAAATCACTAAAGTCATTCAGACCACAGAAATACAAAAGAGAAATGAAGTTTAGTAATATGAGGAAATGTAAAAAATATTTTAAATACATCAAAAATTATTTTGCACATTATTTACAACATGGCTGGGATTGAATTCTTCGGTCAGTTTTTTCTCCTTTGGAATTATATAGATTTTATTCAATTTGTATTCTGTGGGAAAACTCCAAGGGTAGGCTTTTCTTTTTCCCTTTATAAATTGCTGTTTCAATCTGGATAGTTTAGATTATGCAGTCATAACAACCCTAAATTTCAGTGTCTTGACACAAAAGAAGTTTATTGTTTACTTTTGCTCTATGCATAGTGTGGATCAGCAAGGGGACACTGTTCTCTGTAGTCACTCAAAGGAAGTGGTGGATGTTATGTCAGCATTTCTCCACAAACACCCCAGTGGAAGAAAGGGAGCATGATGAATCATGGACACTCTTAAAGTTCCTACCCAGAGGTGATACAGAACACATCTCACAGTTCATTGAACAGAGTGAGTCACATGGTCACACCTAATTTCAAGAGAGCAAGGAAGTGCATTTTTCCTAGGTGCCTAGAAAGGGAGGTTAAGCAGAGGTATGGTGAACATCACTGATGACCACCACAGCTAACATGTTTTGAGTTTGTGATTTTTCCTTGTCTGGATGCTTTTAGAATTTCTCTGTCTTAGCAGTGTGAACATTTCACAGGCTATTTCCAAGTGTGGGTCATAAAAACTGAAGTTCTGCAAACCCTCTTAATGTGAATTTAAGTCTTTCTTTAGTAAAGGATAATTTTCCTTTCTTTCCAGTTTTCATTATTTTATTGTCTTTGGAAAACACATTATCCTATGTATTTTTTATTTATTTAATTTAATTTATTTTTTTTTTTTGCGGTACATGGGCCTCTCATTGCTGTGGCCTCTCCCGCCGTGGAGCACAGGACCCTGACACGCAGGCTCAGCGGCCATGGCCCACGGGCCCAGCCACTCTGCGGTATGTGGGATCCTCCCGGACCAGGGCATGAATCCGCGTCCCCTGCATCGGCAGGCAGACTCTCTACCACTACGCCACCAGGGATGCCCTATCCTATGTTTTTATTTTTTTTTTTTTT
>NW_020173124.1:7231206-7236446 GCF_003031525.2 Neophocaena asiaeorientalis asiaeorientalis | reverse complement strand
GGTTCCCTTTTCTTTTTTTTTTTTTTTTTTTTTTTGCTGTACGCGGGCCTCTCACTGTTGTGGCCTCTCCCGTTGCGGAGCACAGGCTCCGGAGGCGGAGGCTCAGCGGCCATGGCTCACAGGCCCAGCTGCTCCGCGGCATGTGGGAGCCTCCCGGACTGGTGCACGAACCCGTGTCCCCTGCATCGGCAGGTGGACTCTCAACCACTGTGCCACCAGGGAAGCCCTATCCTATGTATTTTTGAAGAACATTTTTACATAATACTTTAATTCTTCAAGGAGCTCCACAGTGATACTCTTATATCAGTACAGGAGAAAATGAGATCTAGGAAATCAGTACATTAGACCTGTTATTCTGTGGTACACCGCACATCTTGAAGCAAAGTAACAATACAACAGAGAAGTTGAATCTCAGTGATTTATACATCAAAGTGTCAAGCCTAAAAATATAACTTGAACAGCTAATGACTGAATTTATTCTGAACTTTCATCTTGGAAGTTTGTCCCTAAAGGCATGGAGAAAGTTCAGAAAAAAGGAAACAGAGCTAGTAAACGCTTACAAAGTTGTATAAGCAAATACAAATTAAAGCTATACTCCATTTCATTAGTAAATTGGCTAAAATAGATATATTTTTTACGGAAAAAGTAAGCAGGTAGTACAGAGTTCCCATATAATCTCCACATACATACCTGCACACACGTGCACACAGTTTCCCCTATCATTAATATCTTGCTTTAGTGTGGTACATTTGTTAACATTAATGAAAGTGATAGTGAGACATCATTACTAACTAAAATCCATTGTCCACATTAAGGGTCACTCTTTGAATTCTACAAGTCTGTGGGTACAACACACTGTTCTGGTGTTTTGATGTCATTTATCTAATGTGAGTTAACTGGAATATGGAAGAACCCATACCTGATATTCCATTTTGGTACAATTTAATTTATTCCTACTGCACAATATTGAGAGGTCAAAAAGATAAGGAGTATTGTTTAACTCGAGCCACTTTTGTGATTTGTTGTATGTGGGAGTATCCTGAGATATAAAATAAGCTATTCTTAGATAAGAATTTTATTATGTAATATAATTAGTATAATTATGTATATCATAGCATTAGTGCAATCATGTGTTAGTAATATTATTAGTATAATCATGTAAATTTGAACTTAAAAAATAAGATTACAGTATATTTAAAACACTATCCTTGGCCAAACTATCCAAAATACAAAAATTCAAAATCTATAGTTAAGCGATAAAGGTAACAGATATTGTGGTTTGTTGTATTTCAAACATTTATTTTAAAAATAGATATGGTTCCAAATGACAGATTGGACCCTGGAAAATACTCTTCTATATAGAGATAACTGTAGACAAAGAAACTTGCTAGATGGTTAAGTAGAATGTTTCTTCTAGTTGATATTTCTTCTAGTTGCGTATTGTTGAATCTTGTGTTCCATAAAGTATTTGGGAATAGTAATAGTAGGTAAGCATAAAAATCTCTGGATGTTGGCAGTTCTAAGCAAGCTGTGCTACTATGTTGGTAAAATTAATTTTTAGCTACAAAGAATGTGGAAATGGGGTAGCCAAATTCGTTATGATAGTTAGTGTAACATAACCAACTAAGTTTTTTTAGTACATAATATAGTTTAAAATATTTGAAAAGATGACATTGTTTCCTTGATAAAAAACGGGCATTATGTGATTGGTAACCTAGCTAATTACACAGTAAATTTTAGCAATATCCAGAGTGGAACTAAAATTATTATTTGAAGACATACTTGCTAATATGATCATTTCAGACGGTCACACCTCATAAAAAAATTGTGAGCTGATTCAAGCAAATCATAGTAACCTGGTGTTAAAGTAAATTCAGTGGAAAGAGGCTATAAACCTGTTACAACTCTCTCTATGCATATGTGAAATGAAAGTACTATTATTAACCCTGTTTCATTTTGCAAAGAATTTGAAATGGTTTTGAACAATTCATCAAATGTAAAATGATTTTAAACATAAAATCAGAGCCAGGGAAATATAAATATTATGTAAGTAAAATATCAAGAGGTGGGGGCAAGAACACAGCAGGTTACTAAGAGAATACAGCATAAGAGACCCGAGTTTGTATCATTTGGGGACTAACTCTTGTGATAGGGTCTGACTTGATCCAAAGACAGGAAAGTACCACCTCATCTTCTGACAGTTTTCTGTAAAGAATGTAACATCTCAGCTGGGCTTTTACTCATAGTATGACAGTTGACATTTTGAGATTGTCTTTTTTTAAGAGGCCTTTTTTAAGAAGACTACCTGTGATCTGAGGTAGAATTCCATATGCTTTAGAAACTATACAGATATACCAGGAATAGCTAGTATGATTGATATACTGTTGTGAAACGTAATAATTTCAAATGAGGGTATTTGTTTTCTTTCTATTGCACAAAGATATTACAGTGACAAATAGAGGTAGAATATTGCAAACACAAATAGTATTTTGTTTTTCAAAATAGCTTACCAGTTGTCTCAGTTTGTTGAATAATCCTTTTTGTCCTCACTAAATTTTGATGCCATCTTTATTGTATACATAGCCTAATTTCCTGGACTATATATTTTGGGATAGTACCATTCTATTTCTATTTTCATATTAAAAAGAATAATCTGCCATTGCTCTTCCTTTTAAAAAGCTTTATGTTTTTTCTTCTATTTATTTTCAAATTTAAGGAAATATGTAGTATTAATATGAAGAGATATATATGATAGTGCAATATGAGTGATAAGATGTCACAAATCAAAAAATATAAAGAATGTAAGTATGTGGCATAGAAACCTATAATTATAAAAATGTGAAGCTTTATAATTGAACAGTTTAAGGTGGCATAACACTTTCTGGGTATTTTTAGTAGTAATTACTATTATATTTTATTAGTATTAAT
Source organism: Neophocaena asiaeorientalis asiaeorientalis (assembly GCF_003031525.2). NCBI lineage: Eukaryota > Metazoa > Chordata > Mammalia > Artiodactyla > Phocoenidae > Neophocaena > Neophocaena asiaeorientalis. The sequence goes on along the minus strand of NW_020173124.1, from coordinate 7,233,518 downwards.
AATTTTTTTTTAATTGTGAGCTCTAAGTTTAATAAGGGCTTTCTTTGCTTACCTAGCAGCTAACAAAGGCAACATCTCTTTTTTCAGCTTAACCTCTTGGTATTTCTTTTTTAATTTTCATTTTAAGGTAACATACAAAGTAGTTCACAGTATTTCATAAAAATTGCTGTATTGGGGGCAGATGTTTTGCTATCATTTAGCATTGTTCTTATTTTCAATAGCTTTTAACTGATTTCAATGATAATTTTGTAGAGTAAATGGTGGAGACATATAATGAACTGACTGAGACATGAAGTTCTTAAGTGGCCATAGTTTTATGTGACTTCTACTGTAGAGAAGTATTTCTTTGAAAACTTAAGGGTTATTTCTGAACGTTTATTAGAAGTTTGGGTAGCTGATTGAGAGAGTGTGGCATCAGTCCAGGCTCTGGCATCTTAAGAGTCAGACATTAGGAGTTCAGTTAAACCTTCTATCTACAGAGAATCTGCAAATTTAATTGTTGATTTTTAAATGACAATCTGTTTATATTCTGTTCCTATTACTGATAGTTTAAAAAAGAATATGGGCTTATCATCTTTTACCTATTATTAAATATTTCATAAACTTTTTAATATTATTTAGTTAATAAACCATGCTTTGAAAGAACTAATGGAAGTAGAAGAAGTGAATGAAAATGTATTACAAGTTCACTTAAATGGTAAGTATGTCCTCATTTTGTTACTGGAAATGATGTAAGCCATGTGAGCTTTTTATATTATGAACCTTAATTTACTAGTGTGTTTTAAATCTGCATTAATAACTATATTTTAAAAACTAAATCCTTGTTTAACAACTTTTACTTTAGCACACTGTACACAGTATTTTTAGAAATTAAAAAAATATTAATAAAGGAGACACATAAGGTCTCTTGTTTTTTTTTAAATAATACTAATCCCAAGGAAGATGGTTCTTTGAGTCTATTAAATGTTTTCACTGTTGAGTTTTTAAAAGGAAATAATGTACACTAACAGGCTTTGACTTTTTTCTTTCTAGTTAAATTTTTAAAAGCATTAGAAAATTTACTTGAAAATAATCTGCATTGTATCAAATACATATTTCATTTTTATTAAATACTTTAAAATGGGCTTTATTTCAGGACTGCTGCAGATCAATGATAAAATTGCCTTAAAGGAAATCACAAGGCAGTTAAATCTGGAAAATGTAGTTGGAGATAAAGTGTTTGTAAGTATTATTTTCATTATTTTATTAAATAGTCTTCAAATTAAAGTCTGTATAGCATAGATATGTTTATATTTTTGGAAGAGTAGGAAGAGTTCAGAGATTCTAAATTGAAATATGTAAGATTCTTATAAGAATGTACAATGTACTAGGATGCATTTATTCATCAAATCTTTATGTTTAGATTTTTTTTGAAGTAGGTTATACTAGTTATTAAATACTTCAAGAAATCCAGGTTTGTGTAGATATTATCTGAGTTTGTTTCTTTATCTGTAAGGTAAATATTATGATTCTCTACCCTTGGAGATAGATTAATATGTTTTTAAAAATACTACACTCTAGCAGTCTATTTCTAGTCTTATGAGACTTGGATAGCATGGGAGTAGTGGAAAATGTATTGAATTTGAAGCTACAAAAAGTGGATTTGAGTCTTGCCCTATAACTATTGACTACCTAGTAATCATGGCTAATAAATATCTTTGAATTACAGATTCCTCACCTGTTAAATTGGCATTATCTTATGATACTTACCTCACAGATTTATTCTAAAGAAGAAAAGAAGTATTAAACATCATTTATGTTTGTTTTTTTTTAAATAGGATGGTAATATGCTGTGCAAATGTCAGTTATCTCTTATTATTAAAATGTTCTCAGAAAGTTACCCACATCTCATTATTGTAGCTTGGAATCTCAGGACAGTAAACATCAATAACTTAAACTGATAAGAAATGTTTTGGAACTTTTATTAAACTTTTTACCTACCACTTGATTTATAAGCCTCAAGGGAAACATGATTAACTTCAGCTGCCTTAATTTTCATAATGAAATGACTCATCTGCTTAATGCAATTGAAGCAGGTTGTAGACGTTCCAAGTTCATTTTCTGGTCACTGGTGATCATTCAGTGGTGTCACTCTGATCTCTAAACTGTGTCTCTGTTCTGCAGTAACACTGACATAGTTGTGTAAGCCTCCTAACATTTAGTAATTTTATTCTTTAAAAATTACCTATAACAAGTTGAGCCAATCATGTGTTACCCTTCCATTATCTACAGGTCTTTTTTTTTTTTTTTTTTTTTTTTTTTTGGTTTTGTTT
>NW_020173124.1:7213004-7230929 GCF_003031525.2 Neophocaena asiaeorientalis asiaeorientalis | reverse complement strand
ACAGACTTCCTTGCAGTTTCTTCAGCCAGCCTGTCCTCCTGCCATGCCTTTGAACCTCTGGGGTACATGGTCCTCTCCCCTGGGGTGCCCTTCCTAGGCTTCCCACTGGGCAAATGCAAACATCACCATCTTTTGGAAATTTTGCATTCAAGCTGTACTTTAATACCATTTATTGCTTTTCTTTTCTTATAAAATTCATATTCAGTGCAGAAAATATGGAGCTTATTAAAAAAATGAAGAAAACAAAAATCACCCATCATTTTGACATATTTTCTTCTGGTCTTTTTTTTTTTTTTTTTTTTTTTTTTTGGCTGCATTGGGTCTTCATTGCTGCACGTGGGCTTTCTCTAGTTGTGGTGAGCAGGGATAATCTTCATTGCGGTGGGCAGGCTTCTCATTGCAGTGGCTTCTCTTGTTGCGGAGCACGGGCTCTAGGTGCGTGGGCTTCAGTATTTGTGGCACATGGGCTCAGTAGTTGTGGCTCACGGGCTCTAGAGCACAGGCTCAGTAGTTGTGGCATGCAGGCTTAGTTGTTCTGCGGCATGTGGGATCTTCCCGGACCAGGGATCAAACCCGTGTCCCCTGCATTGGCAGACGGATTCTTAACCACTGCACCACCAGGGAAGTCCCTATCTACAGGTCTTTGAAGTGCAAGTTCAAATGCTTCTTCTGTAAATCTGTTGTTCTACCTCCTGTCCAGAATGTAATGTAGAAGATAGTGGCCTACTTGGCAAAGGAGAGTTACTATTATGTAGACTCTGTTTGGCTTTTGGTTTCCAGTAGATACGTGTTTCTGACTTTTCTAAATAGAGCTATTTGCATTGGATTCATATGAAATAATACAAGGCACAGTTGGTTATCATCCTAGTCATCACTATTGTTATCATAATCCCCACATATACAGATTATTAGTTTAACTTCTACATTGTATAGATTAGGCATGTGAGGCTAAGAGAACATAATTAGTGTGCCTAAAGTCATAAAATGACAAAGGCTGGGCATTAAGAAACTAAGTGATTTAACCCAGACCCTTTCTATTTTGATGTACTTAGAGCAAACTTGTATATTCAAATATATATATATATATACACACACACACACACATAAATGTGTATATTTATATAAATATATACTCATAAGTAAATTCTTATAATATGTGCATATGAATTTAAGTATATACTTACACTTAATGTCAGGTATAATAGTCTTTAAAAAAATAGCAAAATGTAAGCAACCTTTGAGTAACTTTGACCACTGATTTTCCAACAGATTGTCTCTGAGCCTTTGTTTATGTTACGGTAAATACCTCTTGCCCTGCCTACCTTGGAAATAGTATTACTTGACAGTATGTAATCATCACAAAATATGTAGAAGCTCTTTAAAACCTGTTATGCTATTTTATATCAGTTCTCTCTACTGGGAAACAAACAAGTGGCTTTCTTTTTTCCTATATATCTCTTCAAATTTAAAGTTGGCTGTTTCTTTAAATTAAGAAATCTGAATGAAGTAAAAATTAAGGACTTAAGTGAAAAAATATTTTAATGAGGCCTTTATCCACAAGCTGGAACATCTGGATAATACATCTGCTACTCTATTAATTTCCAACCAGAATATTTAAGTTGTATCCAAAAATGTTTTGGCTGTGCTCCAAGTAAACATAGCCAAATTTGATATGATATATACAAATTCTATAATATTCTCTTGAATAGAGAAACACTGTTGTATTGTCTGATGTTTGAGGCAAGTTTCTTCTCCCTTTTCCTTTTGGATCTCATTTAAATTCATGGTAATTTTTTTAGTGGTACAAGTTTGAGACTTGCAAGAGACTGATGTGTTTCAAGATACAAAGTGCAATGGATTTCTTGTTCTCTGACTATTCAGAATATAACAACTCTTAAAAATTACCTTTAAATAAAGTTAACAGTTTTACAGATTTTATCCAGAAAATATAAAATTTTGAACATGGCATAATAATGCCATTTTCAGTGCTATGCCATCTCTACTTTTGTATTTAAGTTTTAGATTGTAAGCATAGAGATATTCAGCTCAGAATCTGGCCAATGACTTTGGCCAGATACACGGTGTCTATACAGTATATAGAATCATATAGCCCTCTTTTATTCTTTATTTCACTAAACTTCTAGTCATGGTATCTTTTTCTGTTATTCAGGGAAGCTTTGCCGAAAACCTTTCATTTCTTCTGGAAGCTTTAAAAAAAGGTAAATATTAGTATGTTTAACAATATCAAAAGATAATTGTTTAGCTTTAGTTTTCCCTTGATCATATGCTTTTACAAAAATAAAGAAATATAAAAAAGAATAAAATAATGACCATTGAAATCCCTAATAATAGTGATTATTCCAACTAATATTTGATTTCATATCTTTATTCACCTGTAGTATATCATTGGTATAGATATAATTTTCAATAAGAATAAAATCTTTTCTATTTTGTTGTGTGATATACATCTTTTCACTTACTCATGGTATGTCGTAAGCATCTTTCCATGTCAGTAAATATTGAGGTGCATCATCATTTTTATGGTTCTCATATATTTCATTTTAAAAATATAAATTAACTATAATTTAAAATTCTAATATAATGAATTATAATTTATTAATCACCAGCTATCAACTTTTATTCCTAATTTTGTATAATTAGGAAGAAATGCTTAAATGATCATCCAGATTTCCTGGGGTAAATTTCAATGAGTAGAATTCTATATTAAAATGTTCTACATTTAAAAGAATAAATATTAATTACCAAACTACCCTAGAAGGTCCATTTTCTAAACATATTTAAAAGTACTTTTTTCCTACAGGACCTCAAAAACAATTATTTTCATGTTTGCCTATTTAATAGAAAAAAATTTTTATTTTAGTTTAATTTGCATAATTTGTATACTGATGATGCTCATATCAAATTTTAATTGGCCACTGATATTTCCTGGTTTGTGTTTTTCCTGTTGGTTCTTTGCCTTATTTTGGTGGTTTATCTCATACTTATTATGTGAATCCTTGCACTTGTTTCTTTCTTAAGTTTGGTTTGGACTTTTCTGCTGAATAGAAGTTTAAAATTTTTTACATAGTCAAAATTTTCTCTCCTTCATACTTTGACATTCACTTATATTTTCATCCAGTACATATAATTCATCATTTGGCTGGAATTTATTTTGGTAAGGTGTAAAGTAAAGATCTAATCTTGAATATACCACTTTTTCCATTGTTATGTAATGCTATATTTTATCAAAAACTAAAGTACTATATTATGTAGGTCTAGACTTCTGAGTGGTCCCTGTGGTTTTAATATCATTTAGGTTAATGCATATGTTTTATTATCTATTGGATAATATTATCAGATATTATCTAACAGATAATAGTAATTATTAATAAATCTGTTTATTATCAGTTTTTTTCACTTTTTATGCAGATATAAAGCCTTAGACCTTAAGGTAATAGTGATTGTTCTGCTAAAGTAGTTTCCATTGTTGTGAGGAGAAAAACAAATCCACAGAGTCATGTTGAACTTTTCCCTATTGTAGAAGTGTTAAAATTGTCATTAGTAGGAGTTAAAGTAGCTTTGGTTAAACTTCACAGTACAATGGTTATTTATAAAAATTATTTCTATGGGAAGATTTACTTTGTATTTCTACTAACTAAAAATAAGTCTCTTTTGAAGTAATAGTTTTATGTCCCTCTGTATTTAATCCCAAAGTGTTTTGGTCTCTGTAGGTGTTAAAAGATCCTTGTCAATTTTCTGATGATAGAAGAATTACGTTTACATAATTTAAAAAACAGTAATCTTCAGTCATTTAAATGATTTTCTTAACATCAGTAAAGCTACTAGAGTCTGGTGATTAGACTGAATTACCTGAGGGCCATAGGGGCTATTTTGTCCTTTGAATAATTTTTTTTGTTGAATAAATGTACAAGCATTGGTAAGTGCCCCACCCAAAGTAGGTTATCAATATATATTTTTTGAATTGAGTTTTAAAAAATGAAATGTAATAAATAGTTTGGAAATTTAAGAAAGGCTGATATAATTGCTTGTTAATATAAAACTCTTATTTTTTCTTAGGTGACCGGACTAGTAGTTGCCCAGTGATCTTCATATTAGATGAATTTGATCTTTTTGCTCATCATAAAAACCAAACACTCCTCTATAATCTTTTTGACATTTCTCAGTCTGCACAGACTCCGGTAGCAGTTATTGGTCTTACATGTAGATTGGTAAGTGTTTCTATTTTAAAAATTGATTATAATATTTAGAAAATTAAAGTTTAATTACTGACTTAGTTACTATGTAGGTCATTTTTCAAATGTATTTCATCAATACTTGGCACATTTATCCCACTTTTCAACTCAAATTGAGGAAAACAAGGAAATATTTATCACATATCCTGATAGACTAATACCTCCTGCCGTCTAATCAAATCACTGAATAAAAAAATGTGAAGTGAGATTATGCTAATAAATATAATTTCTACATTAGCAAATAAAGAGAAAGTTAAATTACCTCACTACCATTTTATAAAAATTGCTAATAGTTTCTACTTTTTACATTTAAGATTCTTTCCATATTTTAAAAATGCTTGGAATCAACTCAAAATGATACTGTCCCAACTTTGTAAGTATACATCTCCAGAAATGGAAGGGATTATCTCTATCAGGCTGTCACTGTAGATAGTGGCTTCTTTGCTCCTTGGAGGATTTTAGAATGATTTAACCATAGTGTTAATGTCACTATCACATTACTTTGTGAAGACTCCATGTATGTTGAACCTTGTGTACCTTCAGACAGCTTTTGTAGGTCTTTTTGCGTTTACCTTATCTATCTCTTTTTCTTTTTTTTTAAAATTTTTCCCCGAAGTGGGTGCACCATTCTTGGAAGTACTGCAGTACCAGGTTGATGCGTGGAATGGATGGAGCAAGTTCCTATTCCATCTCCTAGTTCCAGAAATCCATTTAATTCATTGTCCTCGGATAGAGCACATATCGATTATTAAACTGATAAGAACAGATACTATACTTGATCTTAGCCGAAAGGCCGAGAAGCAGTGTGTTTATGTTCTTTGACTCTCCTAGTATGAACTTTCTAATTGAATTCAGGTAAAACTGGTTTTTAAGAGTCACCCGCTTCTTATACTATGGCTGCCATGCATCTGTAGCTTTCATCCTTTTTCCTCCTTCATTTATGGCAGGCTTATGTCAAGCCCTCATTCTCCTTTTGTACAGCTCGTTCCCTTTTTTAGAAATGTGAAACTCTTTACTAAGTCATCTTTCAACAGTCTTGCTAGTGCTGTTTCTCAAAGGAGTGGCTTTCTCTGTCCTCCTTCCCCAGTGCTCTAGAGTTTACAATGTATGCTTTCATAATAAGCCTCTCTCACAGAAAATCTGGCTGGTTCTCCACATATCTTTATTCCTCTTTTCAAAATGTAGCAATCTAACAGAGTGGTTAAGGAAGCACATTCCTCCTTGCTAAAAGCTCTTCCTTTGGGTGGAAGTGGCAGTGGCAAATGCTTTTGACCCAGTGAGGGACCAAATAAAGGGTTTAGTAGCTCCTTAGCCATATTATCAGAGGCTCTTTTTTATTCTGTATGTATAATTCTCCAACTGTGTAATTCAAGTCTAAGTATATATCTCTGTGTCCATGTTTATAGGGAAAGAGCAAAAGGAATGATGGAGTAGTGATTTTGTTAGCAAATAACCTCTTCCTTGTGGCAGTAATGTTTTTTTTTCTACTATTCCCTGTATCCCCACATTACCAATTTCTGTCATTACTGCCCACCACCAAACTATCAGTTACTGTTCACCTCTAAAATTCTTTTACTTCCATCTCTTTCCATTCCCAAGTTCAGGCTCTTAATTATTGCTTACCTGTATGGGTGATCTAGAACTGCTCCTTAGTAGAAAGTAAATGTATAATATTTCTGTCTCTGAACATAACTTTTAATTGTCTTATGCTGTCACTATATTTTTCTATAACCTGTAAACACATCTCAGGTTTTTCATTCACCCTCCTCCACTCTAACCCCAAGCTATTAATCTTTCCTGTCTTCCTTCCCACACTAACCATGATGCCATGATGCCTTTTTGGTCGCTTTAATTCTTTCCTGTGTATCATTGGTTTCTTAACCTAGAATCATCTGGGTAGATTTGAAAATCCGTATTTCTGGGCCTCACCACAGCTTTTTGTTTTTCTTTTTTTTATAGAAAATTGACACTAAACTTGCTCCCTCACTTCTCAAGGAAAAATAGCACTAATACAAGTAGTTTCTCAAATATTGTTATAAAAAAGCCAAAAGACAGAATAATTTACCAATGTCACACTGTGTTCCTGCCAGTTTCCTCTTCTACAGTTTGTTCCTTAAGTCCAGCGTGGCTTCAGCTTAAATTTGTATAGTTTAGTGAATTGAATATTTCTCCATTACACATGCTGCTTCTTGAGTCTTTGTTACATAAAACAATGAAGAAGATGTTTAAATTTTCATGAATGTTAATAAGTCTAATTACATTTTATTATATTAATTTTTTATCTGAATTCTTCATAGAATGTATGAAATTGTTTATTGATAGCTATAATTTTTTAGTAGTTATTGTTGGTCTTGCAATGTTAAAGATAAGCTGAGAAAAACATGGTTGGAAAAAGGCTTGACATCACCAGGCTTACAAGTGCTTAGAAGGGGATTAAAAGTAGCTTGGATTAAAAATACTTTTAGAGGCTTGGTTTATTTCCAAGCCGCATTCTCTTACCTCTACTACCTTGTGGCCCTAAGTAGATCAAGGGAATAATTAAATTTTTTTTAATGCTTAATTGTGTATTACAGGATAAGTATTTTTAATGCTTAATTGTCTATTACAGGATAAACATTGCTGATTATAAGTGATAGTTCAAATAGTTATACCTCTAACATTGGTATGGTTATTTTAAATATGCATCTTACGGAGATTTTTGTTTGTTTTTAAGGATATTTTGGAACTCTTAGAAAAGAGAGTGAAGTCACGATTTTCCCACCGGCAGATACACTTAATGAATTCATTTGGTTTTCCACAGTATCTTAAAATATTTAAAGAACAATTATCTCTACCTGCAGTATTTCCAGGCAAGATTTTTGCTGAGAAGTGGAATGAAAATGTTCAGGTAGTTTGGAAAAAAGACAATAATATTAAAGTAATATTTGTGTCTTGCTATACCATTTGAAAGCAATTAAAATTTGAAAATCTTTAAAATCTGTAAGTTAGCATAAAATTTCTAATATTACTGTGGCACAGAACTGCATTAATACAAATTATACTCTTTTGTTTGTGTATTTTCTTTTAAAAAACAGTTGAAATGTCATACTTCTAATTTTTTTTTCTCAAAGGAACTTTTATGAGATTTGTTTTATTTGTATCTGGTTTATATTTTAGATTACTTTGTTAATGAACTTCATCGTTAAATATTTATTTTCTTTATTTATAAGTTTAGCAATATATTAATTTAGTAAGGTTCATACCTACCTATCCAGTGTGGATTTTTCTTTTCCAGTTCTCATGAACAACTTAAGCATTTTTCTCCTTGGGTCTATTAAGAGGCAATTCAGGCTGTGGCAACTTTGGTTATATTATCTATATTGACATATCCCATCTTCGAGTCCTTGGAGCCCTGAGGGTCTTAAGTTGCAAATGCACACTCACTTGTGGTTTTAAACATCTACTGAACCTTGTGGACTCTAAATATACTTAAGTTGAACAGCCTAATTTGTACAGACTGTTGTTTTATCAGCTAAGCATACTAGCATCAGTTTATCTTATACTGACAAGTTTTAGTTGGCAGCGAAAAGGGAGAGAGTATATGTGTGTGAATGTGTGTTTAATAATGTGTTTGAAAAAACATATTACTGAATAAATCTTACATGTCAAAAATATGGACCTTGTGAAAGTGGAAAATAATATAGAGTCCTTGGTTATGAAAGAATTAGGAAAAACTGGTCTATAATATTAAATACTAATGAGTGAGGATGATTAGATCTGCTTAGAATTAAACAGTCTATATTCTTTGGCTCTAAAAGATTGTTTTATGTTATAGCAATAATGATAGATTATATTTTTTTACTGTAAAATCTTAAATATCAATACCAAATTAAAAGTGAAAGTTTGCATTTATTTTGCTCTTTAACGATTCTTGGTTTTTTCCCATCTTTGTTGAGGTATAATTGACAAATTAGAAATTGCTTATATTTAAGGTATACAACTTGATGTTTTGGTATACATTGTGAAATACCACAATCAAGCTATAATATTTAACATATCCATCACCTCATATAGATTTCTTTCTTTTCTCCTTTTTTAAAATTTTGTGGTAAAACAGTTAAGTTCTATCTTCTAAGCAAATTTCAAGTATATAGTACTGTATCGTTAACTATAATCACGTTGCTATCCATTACTTATGCAGAACCTAACTTGTATAACTGAAACTTGATTCTCATTTTGATTTTAAAATAGAGTCAGCTTATGTGAGCACTATTAATTTTGACACAGTTTTTTAAAATTAAAAGTTACGAACAAAATTTAATCAGTGCTTAAGAATACATGGTAAAAGGTAGAATTTTCCCTTATGTCCATGCCCATCTTCCCTCCTTTCACTACAAAGTAATTATTTGGTTCATAGCATTTCAGACCTTATATATTGATACATGCCAAATTTGTTTTTACATAAAGGATTCAAACCTTAAATATTATTCTTTGGTTTACCTTTTTTACTTTGTTGTAATAGTTAATCTAATACTTTTTTCCTAATATAACTGTACAGAATTGTATATCAAAATGATTGACTTTATCCTTAAATCATGATACTGTGTCATGATATAATTAGATGTGGGTTCTTCCTTCCACCTTCCTCCCCAAATTAACTTTTCCTGGGACTCAGATATTTACTAGCTCGTGCAAGTTTTTCTTGATACTATGTCTAATTATAAGAGTCCATGCTATCAGAACACTTTATAGTTGGTGCTCTCACATTGTCTTTTCCTTTACCTGGATCTGGAGTGGGTCAGAGCTCTGAATCTTTGGCCTCTGAATCCACTTTTGAGTGCGTCACAGACTTTCACCTTTTACAACTCCTGAACTGATTGTCTTGTTGCAACAGTGTGTTTTTCTGATTACTTTAGTGATCAAATGCAGTCTTAGTATTTAAATGTCTGTGCTTTCCCAGGGCTTTTATTATTCTTATCCCTGCTCACTTTCTTTTCCTAAGACAACTACGTAAGCCCAGATTATACTGTACTGTCATCCATCTTTCTGTCCCTCCCAGCTGTGTTGTATTCTGAGATCCTAAAATGGGTATGTAAAGGAAGTAGATGGTGACAGTTACTGTGAAGCATAACTCTGGATGACTCAGAAGATGGTAAGCATGTGATGTAGAGTGGCTAACCCTAGGTTTTTGGTCCTTCTTTGCTGATCACTGAATTTAGAGGCAGGATGATAGGAATGAATGTGAACACTCTCCTGTCATCTTTTTGATAATCTTACAGTTCTTTCATAAGGTAGAACTAATACCACTGGAGTTTGTGTCTCTTAGTTCTAATATTTTCTTGCCCTATCCTAATCATCATTTGCCACCTCCCTTTAGGGTATGCTCATAAATGAGCTTCACTTGAAAAAAATATGTCAGCACCATGGCCAGAGGCCCTGTCTGAAAAGGGGGGGTGTGCACTGAAGGAGCTATCCTTTCACTCAGTGCTGACTATCCAGCAAGTTTTTCTAATTCCAAGGTTAAACAAAAGCAATGGTATAGATGACAGGTCACCTAGGGAATCTCATCCAATAAATATCTTCAGGATAGACTTGAACCTGGACATCCTGCCTAACTTGAATGTTTGTTTTAGCCCTATCCCAAATATGTAAGCAGGGTAAATACCATTTCAGCATGGCAGTATAAGAAAAATCTGTATAAAAGAGCATTTAAAAGGACCATAGCTCAGAATGACCATCATCAAAAAATCTACAAACAGTAAATGCTGGAGAGGGTGTGGAGAAAAGGGAACCCTCTTGCACTGTTGGTGGGAATGTAAATTGATACAGCCACTATGGAGAACAGTATGGAAGTTCCTCAAAAAACTAAAAATAGAACTACCGTATGACCCAGCAATCCCACTCTCAAGGCATATACCCTGAGAAGACCATAATTCAAAAAGAGTCATGTATCAGTGTTCATTGCAGCTCTATTTACAATAGCCAGGACATGGAAGCAACCTAAGTGTCCATCGACAGATGAATGGATAAAGAAGTTGTGGTACATATATACAATTGAATATTACTCAGCCATAAAAAGAAATGAAATTGAGTTATTTGTAGTGAGGTGGATGGACCTAGAGACTGTCATACAGATTGAAGTAAGTCAGAAAGAGAAAAACAAATACCATATGCTAACCCATATATATGGAATCTAAAAAAATTAAAAAAGGTTCTGAAGAACCTAGGGGCAGGACAGGAATAAAGACTCAGACATAGAGAATGGACTTGAGGACACGGAGGGGGGAAGGGTAAGCTGGGAGGAAGTGAGAGAGTGGCATGGATGTATATACACTACCAAATGTAAAATAGATAGCTAGTGGGAAGCAGCCGCATAGCACAGGGAGATCAGCTGGGTGCTTTGTGACCACCTAGAGGGGTAGGATAGGGAGGGTGGGAGGGAGACGCAAGAGGGAGGAGATGTGGGGATATATGTATATGTATAGCTGATTCACTTGGTTATACAGCAGAAACACACCATTGTAAAGCAATTATACTCCAATAAAGATGTTAAATAAATGAATTAATTAAATAAAAGGACCATAGCTAATTCTCCTCAAAGGAAATTCCCACAAAGTGCTATAGCTAAGTTCAAGAAAGATCTACCAACTTTCTTAACCTTCCCTGTTTAGTTAACAGAAGGTAAGAATGTTTGGCAGGAAGACTAGGAGATTTAGTATATATACTGCTGCCACTAAGTTATCCCTGGAGCAGCATGAGCCCTCAGGTACTAGTGTAATCCTGCCGGTCAAGCACACTGCAGTGAGCACATTAAGAACTTGTTTCTGCAAGTGCTTCTCCTGTGCTCATCAGTGACAAGGGAATGTGTCAGCTTCCCTGAATAGGGCAGAGAAGACTAAAAACAGTAGCAAGGGAATGGGGACTATAACTAGGATAATATATTTACTGAGAGCATAAAACTTCATCCCATTCTACTAGAACTTATTCATGAATCTGGATCTTCTCACAGTGGAAGAAGTAGAGACATACAGTTTCAGCTCTAGGAAATACAGAAATACTTAGTTTTCTGGGCCTTTTTTTTTTTTTTTGGATAAAGAATCGTTATTCTTTGCAGATGAGTTTTGAAAAATTACGTCAGTCTTATCCAAGCCTTTTTTGGCTCTGCCAACTCTGATTTTACTGTCCTTTCATCTAATCTTTTCTTTGGTGCCAACTGAACCTCACCTTTCATTAATCCTAATTCACTGCAGTCACTGTTTTTAGTCTTCTCTTTCTCTCTTAAAGGGCTTGCTGTTGCTATATATATATTTGTATCATGAATAGGGTTGAATACTCTTGGAAGCATACCAGATGAACATAAAATAATAAAGCAAAGTAATACAAATAAAAAACTTTGGGAAATTAACTGTAGTCCTTGCTTCTGCAATTGTTGACCTTACCAAGTCACTTATAAAGTTGATATATTAAATATATATTTAGATATTTCTTTTTCAAAGGGCCCTATTGAGCTCTAAATTTCCAAAGCCATCAACTTCTCAAAATATATCTTAATTTAGTTATACAAAGTATGCAGTTTACATTGTTGATCACCACTTCCCTCTTGAAGTGTTGTCCCTGTTTTCTTCCCCTGGTTTTATTGCTCTCTCTTGGATTCTATTCCAGTCTTCAACATCTTTCTCAGTCTCTTACTGTGCTCCTCTTTTTCCATTTACTTCTTTTTTTTTGCGGTACGAGGGCCTCTCACTGTTGTGGCCTCTCCCGTTGCGGAGCACAGGCTCTGGACACGCAGGCTCAGCAGCCATGGCTCACGGGCCCAGCCGCTCCGCGGCATGTGGGATCTTCCCGGACTGGGGCACGAACCCTTGTCCCCTGCATCAGCAGGCGGACTCTCAACCACTGTGCCACCAGGGAAGCCCCTCCATTTACTTCTTAAACATTTATAATACAAGTTTTACTTCCTGACCACATCTCCCTCTTCACTTCTCCTGGGACATTCTGTTCCCCATAGTTTCATCTTTGATTTTTTTCTAACCCCTCTCCAACCCTTCATCGCTGCTCCCCAGCAGTTGATTCTCCATCAGACATGTCTTCTATAAATGTGTTTAATTCTTTCTTGTCTTCACACCACTGTGTTAATCCAGACTCATTTTGTTTCTTACATGGACAATTGCAGTTGCCTCCAGTTAGGTTTTCCTGCCTTTGTCTTTCCGTACAATCACTTAGCCAAAGCTGAAACTCAGGATGACATGACTACTCATCTTCTGTCCATATGCCACAATCTCCCTGCATTGTTCATGATGTTCCCTATAACTGGACTGCTCTTTGTAGCATATTGACTCATACAGTTTAAGCATTCTTTGTAACACTTTACCTTGTTTTTGAAGTATAGTAAATAACCCTTATTCTCTGTTTCATTTAGTGGTGCATTTTGATCATCCCATTAGTATGACTGTATAGTTTCCCTCTTTAGACTGGAAATTTTGTGGTAGCAAGGGTTATGTTTTATCTTGGTGTCTTTGGAATTAACGTAAAGGGATAAGAAGAAAAACAATAGAGTGGAAATTTGATTTTGATTTTTGTTTTCCACAAGTAAGACCAGCACCTGTTTAATAATGGATAAATACCAGATAGAGTTCATGAGATACACCAGCCAGTGAGGCACAAGATTTTAGTTAGGTTTTAAACTGCATTGTTCCTTAATTCTGTTTTGATTTTTTTCCTCTAGAGTCTCTCAGAAGATAGGAATGTGCGAGACGTGCTGCAGAAGCATTTCAATGTCAGCAAAAGCCTGCGGTCATTACACACGCTGCTGGTTTGTATTAGTTTTATTTTTATCACTCATTTCTTTCACCAGGTAATTATGTTCTGATGGGAATTGGTTAAACCTCTAGATAAATTTTGGGAAAATAAACATGTCTACTACATTAGGTCTTCCAATCCATGAATATGGTACGTCTTTTCTTTTATTTAGTTCTTCTTTGATTTCTTTCATCATCATTTTATAATTCTCACCTCACGGATGCTGTACACGTTTACAGTGTATACCTAAGTGTTTAGTTGCCTGTGGAGCAATTTTAAATGATATTTTGTTTTTAATTTTGGTTCTAGCATGCCCATTATTAGTGTACAGAAATGTGACTGATTTTTGTGTTGATGTTGTATTCTGCAATGTTGCTGAACTAATTTATTTTAGGACTTTTTTAAACAAATTCTTTGAGATTTTCTATGTAGATAATCATATCATCTGCAAATAAAGAGTTTTATTTTTTTCCTTTCTAATTTGTATATCTTTTCTTTCTTTTTCTTGTCTTTTTTGCAATGGCTAGAACTTCTTACACTATGTTGGATAAGAATGGTGAGGGTAGATAATTGCCAGTCTTAGGGGGAAAGGATTTAGTCTTTTACTGTTAAGTATGATATAAGCTGTAGGTTTTTAATACATGTTTATTATCAAGTTAAGGTAATTCCCATCTATTCCTAACTTGCTGAGAGTTTATTATGATTGTGTTGGATTTTGTTAAATGCTTATTCTGTATCAATGAATACGATCTATGACTTTTCTTCTTTAGCCTGTTGATATGTTGAATTACCTTGCTTGATTTTCAAATCTTGAACTAGCTTTACATGCCTGGACAAATCCTACCTGGTCATGGTCTTTCACCCAGTAATCATATCTTAAGCTTAAACAGTATCAAGAAAGGGGTACTTAATTGTTCTGAAAAGTAAAGTTTTTCCTTCTCTTAGAGTATTTGATACTAGTCTAATATTTCTAGAAAATTATTTATTCATTATTACAAAAGGTATGGCAAATACCTTTCAAAGAGAAAATAATTTTGGTTTCCTGAGTTTCTTCTTGATCACTTCCATTTATAATAATGGGTATCATTTATTAAAGAGCACATGAGTCAGGTGACCTAGTTACTTTGCCAGCGTTATGTCGTTATATTAATCCTGTTTTTGTTTTTTTTTTTTTAATCCTGTTTTTTAATCTTTGGATGTATTTTATCCTTACCTTTGAGGAAACTGATGCTCTTTGAGGTTAAGTAACTTACCCCAGGTCACACAGCTAGTAGATGGCAAACCCAGGACTCAAATCCAAGGCTGTCTGGCTTCAAGCTTATCATAACTGCTTTACTATATGGTTCTGCCACTTTTTACAGATTCTCCTTCTCCATTTCTGGTCTTGCTTAGGAAACTTAAGAGTGTTTTCCTCTCTATATACTTTCCCTCTTGTTAGCACATCCCCCTCCCATTTATCAAAACCACACTGCCATTTTCAGCAACAGCAACAGCTGTCTTTATCACAGAAGTATTACAGGGACTAAGAATTTTTAGAGTAGAGATTTTAGTTATTTATGGACCAAAATTAGACTTTATTTACTAGCTTACGGTATATGAAGGATACACACACACATGTATATACATAAACACACACCTTCATTATTCTGGGAAAATATCTCTGCCTCAGAATTGTCAACATGAAAAACCATTGTTTTGCCAGTTTCCTATATTCTTAATTCAAGGAGATGACTCAATTTTTGTTTGGGGTTTTCTAATTTAAGAAAACTTTTAGAATTGGTGGAAATTATAAAGAAAAGAGAAAGACCTGACTGAGATTAAATACAGTTTGGATAATTTTTCAACAAAAATAGATCAGTTATACACATAGAAAAAACACCGTCATTGCATAGCCTAAAGTAAATTTCAGGTTGATAAACCTAACTTTATGTAGAAAAACAAAACTTTTTTTTAAATTACAAGAAACATATAAGAGAATACGTTTGTATTCTTGAGGTAGGGAAACATTTCTTACAGAAGTTACACAGAGCACAAGTCATAACAAAAAATATGGTTAAAGTTAATTACATTGAATTTTTAAATGTCTAGACACTGAAAAATACCATAGATGAAGTGAAGACTGATAAGGAGAGGAAAAATGGAATGTGTATAATCATCAACACTGTCCATAATATATAAAGAGCTTCTACAGTAATCAATAAAGGAATGAACTGACCAGAGGGCAGACAGCAGAAGCAAGAAGAACTACAATCCTGCAGCCTGTGGAACAAAAACCACATTCACAGAAAGATAGACAAGATGAAAACACAGAGGGCTATGTACCAGATGAAGGAACAAGATAAAACCCTAGAAAAACAACTAAATGAAGTGGAGATAGGCAACCTTCCAGAAAACGAATTCAGAATGATAGTGAAGATGATCCAGGACCTCGGAAAAAGAATGGAGGCAAAGATCGAGAAGATGCAAGAAATGTTTAACAAAGACCTAGAAGAATTAAAGAACAAACAAACAGAGATGAACAATACAATAACTGAAATGAAAACTACACGAGAAGGAATCAGTAGCAGAATAACTGAGGCAGAAGAGCAGATAAGTGACCTGGAAGACAGAATGGTAGAATTCACTGCTGCAGAACAGAATAAAGAAAAAAGAATGAAAAGAAATGAAGACAGCCTAAGAGACCTCTGGGACAACATTAAAGGCAACAACATTTGCATTATAGGGGTCCCAGAAGGGGAAGAGAGAGAGAAAGGACCAGAGAAAATATGTGAAGAGATTATTATAGTTGAAAACTTGCCTAACATGGGAAAGGAAATAGCCACCCAAGTCCAGGAAGCAGAGTCCCATACAGGATAAAACCAAGAAGAAACATGCCAAGGCACATAGTAATCAAATAGGCAAAAATTAAAGACAAAGAAAAATTATTGAAAGCAGCAAGGGAAAAACGACAAATAATATATAAGGGAACTCCCATAAGGTTAACAGCTAATTTCTCAGCAGAAACTCTACAAGCCAGAAGGGAGTGGCATGATATACTTAAACTGATGAAAGGGAAGAACCTACAATCAAGATTACTCTAACCAGCAACGATCTCATTCAGATTCGATGGAGAAATCAAGAGCTTTACAACAAGCAAAAGCTGAGAGAATTCATCACCACCAAACCAGCTCTACAACAAATGCTAAAGGAACTTCTCTAAGTGGGAAACACGAGAGAAGAAAAGGACCTACAAACACAAACCCAAAACAATTAAGAAAATGGTCGTAGGAACATGCATATCGATAATTACCTTAAACGTGAATGGATTAAATACTCCAATCAAAAGACACAGGCTTGCTGAATGGATACAAAAACAAGACCCATCTATATGCTGTCTACAAGAGACCCACTTCAGACCTAGGGACACATACAGACTGAAAGTGAGGGGATGGAAAAAGATATTCCATACAAATGGAAATCAAAAGAAAGCTGGAGTAGCAATACTCATATCAGATAAAATAGACTTTAAAATAAAGAATGAGACAAGGAAGGACACTACATAATGATCAATGGATCAATCCAAAAGAAGATATAACAATTATAAATATATATGCACCCAACATAGGAGCACATCAATACATAAGGCTAACAGCTATAAAAGAGGAAATCAACCGTAAAACAATAATAGTGGGGGACTTTAACACCTCACTTACACCAAGGGACAGATCATCCAAAATAAAAATAAATAAGGAAACAGAAGCTTTAAATGACACAAAAGACCAGATAGATTTAATTTTATTTATAGGACATTTCATCCCAAAACAGCAGATTACACTTTCTTCTCAGATGCGCACAGAATATTCTCCAGGATAGATCACATCATGGGTCACAAATCAACCCTCAGTAATTTTAAGAAAATTGAAATCATGTCAAGAATCTTTTCTGACCACAGCGCTATGAAATTAGAAATCAATTACAGAGAAAAAAACATAAAAGACCACAAACACATGGAGGCTAAGCACTGAGTTACTGAATAACCAAGAGATCACTGAAGAAATCAAAGAGGAAGTTAAACAATACCTAGTGATGAGTGACAATGAAAACACGATGATCCAAAACCTGTGGGATGCAGCAAAACCAGTTCTAAGAGGGAAGTTTATAGCTATACAAGCCTACCTCAAGAAACAAGAAATGTCTCAAATAAACAATCTAACCTTACACCTAAAGGAACTACATAAAGAAGAACAAAAAAAAAATCCAAAGTTAGCAGAAGGAAAGAAATCATAAAGATCAGAGCAGAAATCAATGAAATAGAAACAAAGAAAATAATAGCAAAGATCAATAAAACTAAAAGATGGTTCTTTGAGAAGATAAACAAAATTGATAAACCGTTAGCCAGACTCATCAAGAAAAAGAGGGAGAAGACTCAATAAAATTAGAAATGAAAAAGGAGAAGTTACAACAGAAACCGCAGAAATACAAAGCATCCTAAGAGACTACTACAGGCAACTCTATGCCAATAAAATGGACAACCTGGAAGAAATGGACAAATTCTTAGAAAGGTATAACCTTCCAAGACTGAACCAGGAAGAAATAGAAAATATGAACAGACCAATCACAAGTAATGAAATTGAAATAGTGATTAAAAATCTTCTAACAAGCAAAAGTCCAGGACCAGATGGCTTCAGAGGTGAATTCTATGAAACATTTACAGAAGAGCTAACACCCATCCTTCTCAAACTCTTCCAAAAAGTAGTGGAGGAAGGAATGCTCCCAAACTCATTCTGTGAGGCCACCGTCACCCTGATACCAAAACCAGACAAAGATACTACAAAAGAAGAAAATTACAGACCAATATCACTGATGAATATAGATGCAAAAATCCTCAATAAACTACTAGCAAACAGAATCCAAC